>NC_141540.1:142240000-142442500 GCF_021556685.1 Rattus norvegicus
CCTAATCCATGGGAAGGGCCACCCCATCCCAACTCCATGCCTACAGCGTGACTGGGTCTGGGTTGCAGGTGGCCAACAAGGCCATGTAAATGGAAGGTGTCATGGGCCAGTAAGATGCCAAATACCACACCTTGGGTCAGCAGAAACAGCCATGGCTTTATGAGGCGACCATCGCTACCTCAAAAATCCCAAATTAGAGTTCACATGTGTGAGTGCCAAAGAACAAAGACACTGGGACTAGGGAGCCCTAGAAACAGACACAGACAGGAAACTAACAAGGGCTGTAGATTGCTCTCCCTCACCAAAGCTGGCTCTGCCCTTCTGGTTCCAGCTGTGATTGGTTCTAGCCCTGACCAAGGCCTTATAAAGGTTCTGACTGAGACTACCCTTCAGTCACAAGACCTGAGCTCTGTGCCTGCCCTGGGCTGCTGGATGCCTGGGTCACCCAGGGACTAACCTGTCCCAGCAGCCTGGGCCACCTGCTGGCCCTGTTCAAGGCCTCTTAGTACTGCCTGTTTTTCTGGGCCCATGGCTCCTACCTGTCTATCTTCCTGTGCTTTTCTAGCTGCAATCTGCCTGAACGCCTGGCTTCTTACTCAGTGTGCTCTGGGTTTGCCATTTCTTCTTATCTTCGTGTCTCAATATCCATGAGCCTTTGCTTTTGTTTTCTGTCTTTGCTTGTAGGGTTGTTGGTCCTGCATCGGCTCCACCACAGGGATCAGCCACTTGGGGAGACAGGATGCAGGAAGTTGACCACACTTACCCCACACTGTTGCTGGGCAGGTGTAGGGAAGCCCCAGGACAGTGCTCTGGGAGTGGGGAAGTGCAGTCTGAGGCTCGGACAGCCAGAGCTGGTTCAGGGGTCCCTGGGCCTGTGACGAGGCTGGACCTAGGGGTAAGAGGGGGAAGGGGACTGGTCTCGCCGGAAGAGTCCTTGGCTTCACTTGTCAGCAGACTTGGCTCGAGCTTGGTGGTGGTTGTGGCTGGGAGCACAGAGAGGCCTTCTACAGGAGATTAGACAGTGGCTCTGTAGGCCAAGACCATCTCCGTGGCTCCCCACGGTTGATCCCTAACGAAAAGAGGCAGTTCATGGTTTTAAGGCATTTATTGTCATGGTGGAAGGTAGATGTGTGAAACCACAACCCCCTTTTCAGGGTGGGCCTGACATTAAATAAACTTCAGGAAGGAGTGTCTGGAAAGGAAAGGTTATTGGCTGAGCCTCTGGGCCTTTAGATACCTCATAAAATGGAGATCTGTCTTGAGTCTATGTGACCTGTGGTCATGTCCTTTCCTACCTGTGGGGGGCTTGGGGCATTACCCTTATGTGACTGATGGGCACAAATCTATAGGGGGCCATGGCTAGTGACAGGGGCCTGGTACCCCAGAATAGGCAAAGCGCCTACCGTCCCTACAGGTTCCCTGGGGCTTCTAGCCTTAGCTCAACCAGGAACCAGGCTACCTCTCACGGTCCCACACTTGCTTAATTGAACTGTGAGTAATGCACTCATGGTAAACATTAGTAGGTAGGTCTCCATACACATCCTTCAGATTCCTTAACACAAATTGTTCAATGTGGGCCTGTGGGACCCGGGGCTTGCCTGGGCCAGGGACTACCTGTGTGATGCCTGACTAGTTGCAGAAGTGATATTTCTTTGTGGGAGCCTGGAAGTCAGGAAACAAACGCAGATACAAGTTCTGAGTTGGACATGGTGTGAAAGGTGAGTCAATCTCTGTAAGGCTTCTTTCTTTAGCCGTAAAACGGTGTGGTGGCTGGGCTCTATGATGGACTAGCCTGCCAGTATATGTGAAGTACGGAGATCCCCCCCCCCCAAGGCTGGTTCAGGCCTTTATGATCCCTCTTCTTTCAACCTTGGTCTCTCCGGTTTTGTTTTCTGTGAACCCATAGTGCAGAAAGGTCAGTGGGCGCCACCACACATCTGACACCTGCATATTGCAAAAAGTACTATGCTGCTTACAGGTCAAAGAAATTTACTGCAAGCCATTTGTCTTCCAGGAGCCAGCTGGTCAGCGGGGTCAATATGCAGATATGCCCCAGTTAAATGGTTACTGACAAAGCAGACCCTCCAGGCCCACCGGTGTGGTAGGTGCACCTGTCTCAGCAGCTCAGAGAAGGCGCAGCAGCCTGAGGCTTGGAAAGATGAAGAGCGTTTCAGAAAAGCACAAGAATGCTGTAGGTGTGCGGCTATGTGGGCGGAGCTCAGATGACATCACATCAAGAGGATGAACTGGGGTCCATGCCTATGAAGAACGCTCATGGGTAAGCCGATCCTTTTCTTGTCAGTGCGATAATACATCACAGAAAAAGCCCAGCGGGGAGAGGTCTGTTTTGGTCACTGTCCAGAGGACTTGGTCCACCATGGGGGAAGGTGTGGTACTGGAGCTGCTCGTATCCATGGCAACGAGCTCGGGGCTCTGCTTGCTCCATCTCAGCAGTCCAGGTAGAACAGAGATCAGGATGGAAACAGACCAGGTTATATCAGTAAGCTCCGCCCCTATGATCCTACACTGGCCAGCTAGATCTCATGCTCGCAGTGGTGTCAGCAGCTAGGGGCTGAACCTTCTAAATACCAGCCTGTGGGGGTAATTTCACACCAAACCACAGCACCCATTTTCAAGGTTGTGCTGGAACCTACTGGAATCTGTAGTCAGGAAAAGAAATCAGGGCCTGGGGCGATAGCTCAGTGGGTTAAGACTGTTAGCAAACTTGAGGACTTGAGTTTGGAATTCCCAGATCCGTATAAAAGGGTGAGCATTGGGAAGCGATAGCCACTCTGGGAGTTCACTGGCCAGCCAACCTGGATGAATCAGTGACTTCCATTGCAAGTTCCTCCCGTGATGCTACACCACCACAGTGAGGCAACCTTAGGGGCCCAGTGGGAGTTTACCATGCTGTTTGGATTTTCTGTCTCCAAAATAGTGAGAGCTGAAGACCTTGTTTTCTTTTATCCCTAACTAGCCTCAGATACTTTGTTGCAGTAACATAGTAATGTAACTGTGGATGGACACATCCACGAATCCCACTCTTGAGAAGCCCTCAACCTCAGGTCTGAGAGTAGCAGGCTTACAAGGGGAATGTCATTCACCGTAGCATTATTTTTAAAGAAGGAAGTTGGAAGTGGCTCAGCTACCATGGATTGGCCGGAGATGAGTACATGGTGATACATTCATGACATGGCAGAAGCTGTGAAGGTAGAAGGTGACCAGAACGTAATGTGACATGTGACGAAGTTGATGTAGGTGTGAAAGGCAGGGTGTAAGCTGGGGTCCAGGGTGTGAGATGGGGGCCAGGGCAGAGCTGGGGGTCATGGCGGGAGCTGGAGACGAAGGCATGAGTTGGGGACCACAACACGAGTTGGGGACCACAACATGAGCTGGGGACCAGATGGGAGCTGGGGACCAGGGCTCTAGGTGGGAACCAAGGCACGAGCTGGAAGTCAGGGCAGGAGCTGGAGACCAGAGCAGGAACTAGGGACCAGGGCGGGATCTGAGAACCAGGGTGGGACTTTGGGACCAGGGAGGGAGCTGGGAGCCAAGGTGGAATCTGGGGATCAGGACAGGGAGCTGGGAGCCAGACCATTTCCACGGATGCCATAAACATAGTGCAGAGCCACCACCACTTAAGTCACAGTGGTGAGGGAATCCTATGTGTTGCAGAGGGTTCCTTGGAGCTGAGGAGACAGAGGAAGGAAGATGGAAGGCAGAGCTTCTTTGGAGGTCAGTATATGCAGTGATGCCACTGTGGGAGAGATATGACATAGGAAATTGTTGGGAGAAGCCACTTCCCATGTTCCTCAACCTGGGAGGGCTTCTTGTAGGAAAGGGCTTTCCCTGATGTGTCCTTGGGAACTGGCTCAGGGGATCTGGCTCTGGGCGAGGGAGCCCTCTAGTGGGAACATTGAGGGAATTCTGTTCAGCCTTTTCAAAGGTCATTGGTGACTCAGAGAGCTTCCCTGCCCTCCCCTGTCCAAGGATACAAGCATGAGGTGTGGATGAGGGTGGTTAAGGAAGGGGTTGCAGTGTGGGCGTAAGTGTGGGTGTGGGGGTGTGTTGTGTCTGTTGAGTGGAAGGACCGTGTAGCTCCTATGGGATCTGAGACAGGAAGGTTCTGGTCTTGGGGGCAGCCTGGAAGCAGGCCTCAGGAAGTGCCCAAAACTCAACCCCTATTTCCACTCCACCGGTTGTTTTCCACATCTTGGGGACACACCTTGGCCTTCTCCCTGACCCTTAAGGGCCTCCACTCAGCACCTCCTATGACCCCCCCATCCTTTAGCCTGCTTTCCTCCTCTGACCTTCTCATGGTGGGTCTTAGGATCTCAGGTGTACCTGAAACCCCTGTGGGTGCTGTCGGAGCAGACAGTGTTTTCAGAGAGCTGTGGGCAATGGAGATTGTTCACACTTCCTCTCCTGAAGTCTGAGCAGGGGAGGTCTAGTTGGTTACTGCTCTGGACACGGCCTCTGTGAATGCCTCTAGGCTGAAGGTGAAATGTCCCCTACTACTGGCTTATGTTTTTGAATACTTGGTTCAAAGCTAGTGGTACTGGGACCTTTGGGAGGTGGAAATAGCTGAGATAAAACAGGGGAGGGCCTTGATGGTTACAGCCCCACCCTGGATCCAGTCCATTCCTTCCACTTCCCATCACCTATGACCTACTGCTGGCTTCATCAGACACAGGCTAAATCACTCAGCAACCAAGCCTTTCCCCACCATGATGCATGGTACTGAGCCTGAGTGAAACCTTTCTTCCCTTAATTCTATGAGGTGTTCTGTTCAAGCCAACAGGAGGTTGGCTAACACCAGGCCTAAGAGTTCAGAAGTTAGTTCAGAATCACAAACTGACTTTGGGCTCACCACAGAATCATCTGGAAGACCGACCCTGGGTGTTAAATTTGCTTTGTGGCATTTGTACTCTCGTAGCTGCTCTTACTTAGAAGCATAACCCTATTCTGGAAATCAGAGGCAACATTTCAGCTGGAAGTGTCACTCCAACCCCTTCCTTCTCCCCACACTAGCTACTTACATGCTGCCATCCTGCCTGCTCATAGCTTCCAGGGCTTTGTGGGGTGGGGCCCTGAAGTGGAACCTTCTGGTTTCCTTGGAAAGTCAGTTACATCAAATGATGTCTTGCTGGGGCACACAGGTAAGAAGAGGTTTTGCTAAGGCAGACATGTGAAAGAATGTTTCACTGAAGCAGACACAGGTGAAAGAATGTTTCACTGAAGCAGACACAGGTGAAAGAATGTTTCACTGAAGCAGACACAGGTGAAAGAATGTTTCACTGAAGCAGACACAGGTGAAAGAATGTTTCACTGAAGCAGACACAGATGAAAGAATGTTTCACTGAAGCAGACACAGGTGAAAGAATGTTTCACTGAAGCAGACACAGGTGAAAGAATGTTTCACTGAAGCAGACACAGATGAAAGAATGTTTCACTGAAGCAGACACAGGTGGAAGAATGTTTCACTGAAGCAGACACAGGTGAAAGAATGTTTCACTGAAGCAGACACAGGTGGAAGAATGTTTCACTGAAGCAGACACAGGTGAAAGGATGTTTTGCTATAGCAGATACAGGTGAAAGAATGTTTTGCTGTAGCAGACACATGAAAGGACCCATGATGTTTAGAAGGAACATAAATATGACCCTGTAGACAGTGGGGTCTTGAACGTTGGTTTGTCTTGCTCCACCTCACTATTCTTCACCACAGCACACAGGTATTGGTTCACCTTAAATTGCATTGCTGAGCTTGGCTTGCGGTGAGGAAGAGGAGGAGGAGGAGGAGGAGGAGGTGGAGGAGGTGGAGGAGAGGCTGGCCATGAGCACTTGGAGAGAGAGGGGAGAGCAGCAACAAGAAGACAGAGCAGAAGCAAGAAAGCAAGAGAGAGGACGGGGAGGGGACGGGGTGTGTGTGTGGAGCAGCCCCTTTTATAGTGAGTCAGGCACACCTGGCTGTAGTCAGGCGACTGTGGGGCGGAGCCTAGACTAAATGCCAACACCTGTCAATCATGACCACTGATGCCTAAATCGTCCTTTGAAGGTGGAGGAAATAGGGCTAAAGAGACGACTGAGAACCTGAGAGCATCGCCCTTTAGAGACTGAGGAAGTAGGACTGGAGGGACGGCTCAGAGGTTAAGAGTACAAGCCCTTAAAAGACAGAGGAAGTAGACTGGAGAGATAGTCCTGAGTTTAAGATCACTTGCCAGGGCTGGAGACATGGCTCACAGGTTAAGAACACCAGCCCTTTAAAGACTGATGAAGTGGGGCTGGTGATAAGTGGCTCAGAGCTCAACAGCACTTGCCCTTCAAAATGGAGGAAACAGGGCTGCCTGCAGAGATAGCGCAGGTTAAGGGCACTTGTCCTTTACAGTGTAAGAAACAGGGTTGCACACATGGATGGCTCAGCGGTTAGGAACACTTGCTGTTCTTCCAGAGGCCCTGGATTTGGCTGAGAATTGCTGTGACTATCCCCAGTGTATCTGATGCCCTGTTTTGGCCTCAACAGGTACCTGCACACATGTAAGACACACACACACACACACACACACACACACACGTGGGAAAAAGAGGGAGAGATTTAAAAAAATATCTTTTTTTTAAAGTGAGAAAATATAAAGACTCTCAGACAATAGCTTAGGGAACCTGTCGCCACCATCTGCCTTCCAAGAAATACTAGCCAGTTACAGCAGTGCATACCTGCAGTCCTAGCGCTGGGGCTGCAACCTGTGGTTGGTTGGCTCCGACGCATTTAGTTCTGTGGCAGAGCAGAAACAGCATGTGGAAGGGCTGGACAGAGGAAGGCCACTGGCCTCATGGCATCAGGAAGCAGAGAGGAAGGTCCAAGAACAAGGTTGGTTCCCCAAACACCGCAGCCTGGAGATTTGTTTCCATTCCTGTGCTTCAGAGCGGCTCACTCAGGCACCCATGCTCCAGCCAGCTGGCACTGCACTCTGGAAGAAGACAGGCACTTTCCTTTATCCATACCCCTCCATGCTTCTTTCAGTCCCACATAGGGGATGATCTTTAAGGTTGAGTGTGAGTAAATGTGGAGGGAGCACGCCCTGTGGAGGGAGCACCCCATGTGGAGGGAGCACGCCCTGTGGAGGGAGTACGCCCTGTGGAGGGAGCATGCCCTCTGGAGGGAGCACGCCCTGTGGAGGGAGCACCCCCTCTGGAGGGAGCACCCCCTCTGGAGGGAGCACACCCTCTGGAGGGAGCACCCCCTGTGGAGGGAGCACGCCCTGTGGAGGGAGCACCCCATGTGGAGGGAGCACGCCCTGTGGAGGGAGCACACCCTCTGGAGGGAGCACCCCCTCTGGAGGGAGCACCCCCTCTGGAGGGAGCACCCCCTCTGGAGGGAGCACACTCTGTGGAGGGAGCACGCCCTGTGGAGGGAGAACCCCCTCTGGAGGGAGCACGCCCTGTGGAGGGAGCACACCCTGTGGAGGGAGCACGCCCTGTGGAGGGAGCATGCCCTCTGGAGGGAGCACCCCCTCTGGAGGGAGGACCCCCTGGCTAAGGTTCCTGTCCTTCTGATGCATCTCACACTCTGGAATAACCTTCTCCAGGAACCTCCGCCTGGTGCAATAGAACCCCTGCCAAAGTTGACCATGTACTGAGATTCAGCTGGCCTTGCCCCATTTGTGACCAGAGCCAGCTACAAGGGATCTTCTGAAGGGAGCTAAGATGCAGCGTTGTGCCCTTACTGGGTTTATTATCCCCTCATCTGCCTCCTGTTCCCACGGGAGCTGGGTTGTTCAGAGGCAGCACGTCCATCTTATTAAACTTCCTTGCGCTTGTTCCTCCTGAGGCACCTGTAAGTTTAGCACATTGTGGGTCCAGACTGTCCAGTCGTTCAATACAGCAAGGGCCTCCTGAGGACATGGTCTAAGCTAGTAGGCAAGGGACAAGATGGTGGACAAACATACTTCAAGAACAACCCACATTGTAATGGTCACACTCCAGGGTTGGGTGTGAAGTATGGTGGTTGTCTTGGTCAGGGCTTCTCTTCCTGCACAAACATCAGGACCAAGAAGCATGCTGGGGAGGAAAGGGTTTATTCAGCTCACACTTCCACATGGCTGTTCATCACCAAAGGAAGTCAGGACTGGAACTCAAGCAGGTCAGGAAGCAGGAGCTGATGCAGAGGCCATGGAGGGATGGTACTTACTGACTTGCTTCCTCTGGCTTGCTCAGCTTGCTCTCTAATAGAACCCAAGACCACAAGGGGCTGGGTCCTCCCCCCTTGATCACTAATTGAGAAAATGCCTTACAGCTGGGTCTCATGGAGGCATTTCCTCAAGGGAGGCTCCTTTCTCCGTGATAACTACAGCTTGTGTCAAGTTGGCACACAAAACCAGCCAGTACAGTGGTCATAGGGAAAGATTCCAAGGGTTCTCCCTTGTATGTTTGCCCCGAATGGTGCCTGTGTAGAGCCATAGGGAGACATAGGAAATGTCAGTTTCAGGAATATTGCAGTCAAGCCTGGGCATGCCCACGAGGACTAATGATCACCAATAGAAGGGAAACCGGAGGCTTGCTAGAGTCTTGGCCTGAGAGGTGGGAATGTCAGGGTTGGGTGTGCTACAGGGTCTCCCTGCTTGCCTCAGAAGAGGTGAGTTTCAGCTCCAACCACTGCTTCAGACTGCCTAGGGGCATTTTCATACTCGTAAATGTCACTAGGGACTTCCTCCTGTCTTTTATGTGGTCAGAAGGTCCCTCCACAGCCTGATAAAAGAAAGGCAAGGAGATCAGGTCTCAGTGTGAGATCTTGTGTCCTCAAGTCCTTTGTCCCCAGGACAGTCAGACACAGAATAGAGACATGGCGGTCCATTCTTATCTCCTCAGTTCTGGCTGTGCAGCCAGGAACATCAGCTCCTGCTCTGATTTGGTGTCCAAAATGGGAGCCCACAGCAGAGGCAGTGCAGATTTTCTTTTTTTATCTTTAATTGTTTTTTTTTTATAGCCCAGTCATTATCTCTCTCCTGTTCTGCCCACTGACAGTTCCTCATCTCATTCCTCCTCCACCCCCATCTCCACAAAGATGTGCCCCCCACCACCACCACAAGGGCCCAACAAACAGCTGACTGAGACAGACGGAGAGACTTACACCCGACCAATGGGCTGAAGTCTCAGACTCCTGTGGTTGAATTGGGGAAAGGCTGGAAGAAGTTGAGGAGGGCGGCCCCATAGGAAGACCAGACCAGCAATCTCAACAAATCTGGACACCCCCGCCCCCAACCTCCAGATCTCTCAGACACTGAGCTGCCAATAAAAGAGGCAGCATACACTAGCTGGTACAAGCCCTCCAACCCCCGACACATACACAGTGCAGTTTATTATTATTATTATATTTATTATTATTATTATTATTATTATTATTAGTAGTAGTAGTAGTAGTAGTAGTAGTAGTAGTATTAGTAGTATTAGTATTATTGGTAAAGTTCTGGGAGCCCAGGCTGCAGGCACTGTTGTGTTTTGTAAAAAAAAGAAAAGAAAACCAAGGATATGTTTAGTGGAGGTGCGGGGAAGAGGGTGTCTCTGCCGGCCCGTGCCGAGGCATCCCTTCCCCCTGAGGTACGGGCCACACACAAGTATAATATGAATAGAGCACGGGGAAGCGAGTAGAGACTGAGAAAGGCAGGGGTGGGGGGAGGCCGGCCAAATGAGCACAGGGAAGGGGGTGTGTGAGGGAATGGGGAGAGAGGGGGAGCAGGAGCAAGAAAGCAAGAGAGAGGAGGGAGGTGAGCAGCCCTTTTTTACAGTGAGTCAGGCACGCCTGGCTGTTGCCAGGTAACCGTGGGGCGGAGCCTAGAGGAAATGCTAACCCGCACTGAAGGGGCTTCTGCAGCAGGAGCCAGTGTACTGTAGAGTCCCCTAGGATGCAGGAAGTTACAGGTGGCTTTTGCACAGTGGGAAAAACTTTGGTTACTAAGTAGGGACATTTGCGGGCCCAGCCCCCTGCATCAATGAGAGCCTGCTCACGCCCCTCAACCCTCAATGCGTGAAGCGTGAAGCATGAGAAGAAGTACCTGATCAAGTGCCTTAACAGCAGGTTCAAAGCCTTCATCGACTTTGAATGCTGCGTATCCACCCGATGAGTTCATATGTATCTGCGACCCTGACTACCAGATCCCAGCTACCACGCATGGGAGGGATAAGGGCTGCACAGTTGTCACAGAGAATATGCTGTCACCCTGGCATGTTACATGGAGCCAGGACCAAGAGGGGGTGGATACTCCTTCCCTCCTACCCAACCCTGGATCGATGTCCAGGTTGAGGGGCGTGAGCAGGCTCTCATTGATGCAGTTGGGGCTGGGACCCCAAAAGTCCCCACTTGGTAACCAGAGCATCCTAAGAGAGTCAGTGAATCTTCAGGAATTCTTCCCAAGGCATTCTCTGCCCCTACACTTTCTCAGGACCTGAGAGATAGAGTCCCTTAGAATCCTTTCCTTGTCCACAGGCTTAATACTTTTTTTCCCTCCCTCCTCTCTCCCTCTTTCCCTCTCTCTCTCCCTCCCTCCCTTCCTTCCTTAAGACAGGTCTTTGTTGTGTACTCCATGCTGGCTTGGAGCTCATTTGATTATGGAGCCCAGGCTGGCCTCTCAGGTGCTAGGATTATAGGCAAGCACCATCACACCTGGCTGTGTATCTATCACGCCGTGACCATAGATCCCTGCAGGTATCCATTGCATGGAATACGGAGGGAAGGAACTGGAGTCCAGCCTGCAGTTTGTGTGGGGTCTGTGTGCCCTGGTGGGAGGCTTCGCTTGCCTTGCGGTTGCCATCTTTTTCTAATTGGCTTCTAGGGATGCAGACCTAAAGAGCACACGGCTTCTGGGTCTCGCCCATGGGCGTTGAGAATTTTCATTTCTTGTCCTGGGGGAGGCTCCTCCTAGGCTGACAATGACTCGTTCCCTTCTAATGTCCTTCATTAGAAGACCAGAACAAACGTGAGAAGAAGCAGGAGGCACCAGACAGACACCAGGGCTGAAGAGCAGGTAGGGGGCAAATGTCACCAGTGAGAGAAGGCAGGGAAAGGCCCTGGGGCCAAATCTTGAACCCCCGATGCCCTTCAAAGCACCAGAGGAACATGGCTTATTGATAAGTCACTCTGCAATAAACGGTCAAGCTCTGCAGCTTTGTGGTGTGTGTGTGTGTGTGTGTGTGTGTGAGCTCTGGAGCTCAGTGCAAGTGTAAATCCTTTGCTTCAGCCAGACATATTTGCCAAGCAAACTCATGGGATGACTGTGAATTTACCCCTTCCCCTTGAAGATATGGACAAAGTCAAAGATGATTTTACCACCACTACCACCACCACCACCACATGGTTCTAGCAATGAAACCCAAGCCTCCTGTATGCATGGCGAATGCTGTACCACTGACCATTGTTAGCCCTAAGGAGATTTGCCATCAGTTTGCCCTGGTTATTCTAACCTCGACTCTCCTGGAATCAGATCATTTTTATCACCTCAAGACATACAGCAAGGGGCTTTTCCTTCTTCTGGGGTAGAGCAGTCAGTCACACACCTTTCAGTGGGCAGGTGTCCAGGTCTAGCTCCCAGCTGGGCATACGAGGGCTGGTAATTATAGACTGAGAGTTAGTTGCAGCCCAGGATTAGTCTATAATGGACAAGCCGTGCGAACCACACTCTGGAGGCTGAGCTCTCCGGTGTTAGCTGGGGCCATGCTGGTCCAGGAAGGAGGGATCATCATAGCATTTGCTTGATGCAAACCACAGTGCAAAGAGAGGAGGTCCCAGTGACCCAGCGAAGGTCACTGTGACCCAGCAAGGTCCTCACAAAACTCAGTGGGTTGAGTCGAATCTCCAGAGGCTGATCCGTGAGCTAGGGGAGGCCAAGCGGCAAGCAGGTCAGGTGGCTGAGACTGCCTGGGCTCCCTCTGCTTCACATCTGGCATTTGCTTTCTTCCTGTCTTCATGGATGGCTGCCACCTTTGGAATGGGCTTAGGTGGGAACTGTGCTGACACCCCTGTGTTGTTCCAGCATGTTCCGTGGTCACTCTGCAGTTCGTGGGTCTGACGGATGACTGTTGGTGTGATTTTTCCCATTTCTCTGGTTGACTGGCGATGTGTGACTTGTATTTTCACAGGACTCATCTGCATCTCCTCCTCTGGTTTTCTTTAGCGGCCTCGTTTTCCACTGAGATCCCTTTGTTTTTTGCCCCCCCCCCCCACCTTGGGGATCTGCAGCTTTGCTTTGTCCTTCTATTCACCCATAATAATCCTCTGTGGTCTCACTTTGCATGCACTTGTGTCTTCCCCAAGTCTACTTTTGTCCGCTTTCTTTGCTTGATGTCTGTTATCAAACAGAAACTTGGCCAGCATGAATGTGGTCAAGTCTGTTTGTTCTTCCTTTAAGGGCCTTTTTGTAGTAGCTCCACTGTAGTAGAGATGCCCTCTTGTAGGAGCTCCAAGGTATTAGATATGCCCTCTGTGTAGGAACTCCGTGGCATTGGAGATGACCTCTGTGTAGGAGCTCTGCAGTATTGGAGATGTCCTCTGTGTTATAGGAACTCTGTGGCATTGGAAATGACCTCTGTGTAGGAGCTCGAGATGTTCATGATGTTCTCTGCTTTTTCCCATGGCTACATTTACACCTCTTCCTCTCGCACTTGGATCATCAAGGTCACTGGTCAATTTGAACTTTATTTTTGTACACACGGTGAAGACGATTCTAATTTATTCTCCTTGCCCAAACCCCATGACCTAAAAGGAAAAGGCGGTATGGCTCTGGACTTGCAATGCTATGCTACTAGAGCATGCTGGACTCTGTGGGTCACAAGTTGAGACCCAGAACAGAAGGTTCTTCTTCGATTTGTAATTGGCCCTTCCCAGCCGATAACTAGACAAGTTACAGCTGCTCTTCATCTCTCTCCCTTCTCTGCAGAGTGGAAACAACCGTGCACGTTCTGACAAGCCTGCAGAGTCAGTCTGATCATGGTGAATAACATCACATCTCTAAAGGTACCTCGTAAATGAACGTTGGCATACAGACACACAGCAACGTCACTAATTATTGTCCGGGCTACTCCAGCGCTAACATTTCTTCCCTCTGCTGGCTTGCATGTGAAATCACATGAGTTTTATAATAAAGTGGTACAAAAATGAAGGAAAAGAGGCCTAGATGTGGCGACACTCAGCTGTAATCCCAGCATTCTGCCTCCCAAGTGCTGGGATTAAAGGTGTGTACCACCACACAGCTACATGGTA
The DNA here is from genome assembly GCF_021556685.1 of Rattus norvegicus. NCBI lineage: Eukaryota > Metazoa > Chordata > Mammalia > Rodentia > Muridae > Rattus > Rattus norvegicus. The sequence continues at coordinate 142,253,247 of NC_141540.1, forward strand.
GGGAATAATGTAACCAAGGCCATTGATGGCCTACAGGGATTCCTCATTGGCTGTTCCTTTCCAAACTCCTTCCTTCCTCTCTCCCCAGCACCATAAACTGGAAGCCACCCTAACTGAGGCATAACAGTGGGGTGATGATTCTGAGTTACACAACTTCTGCTGTGAAGAGATTTCTGATCTCTCCTTTTGTCCACAGGTGTGAGCTGTTCCAAGGGTAGTGGAATGGTCTATGGGGACCTGGGTACTCCCATCTCTTGTGACCCAGAGGATGTGGTCATTAGTAGTGGTGTCAAGTGCTCTTCTCCTGTACAGTCTACTGGTATGATGTTTATCATGAAGGGAAATCAGGGCAGGAACTCAAAGCCTGGAAGCAGGAATTAAAGCATAGGACACAGAAGAGTGCTGGCTTCTGGCTTGCTCTCCATGGGCTCTCAAGCTTGCTTTTAATACAACCCAGGACCACCTGCCAAGGGGCAGCACCACCTCATGACCTGGGCCCTCCAATGGCAATCATCAATCAAGAAAATTCGCCACAGACACGCCTACAGGCCAATCTGATGGAGGCATTCTCTCGCTTGAGGTTTCCTCTTCCTAGATGATCCTAGCTTTGTCAAGCTGACAAAAAACAAAAGCAAAACAAAACAACCCCCCAAAATCCAACACAAACAACCCCTAAACAACAAACAAACAAACAAACAAACTGACCAGAACATAGTCCCAGAAAGTGCCACCTGTGGAGGTCTGCTCAGCATCTCCGCTGGCTGCCTGGGGTGAAATAAAGACAACTTTTAATGGACAGCTTTCCCTTCTTGTTCAGGAGATATCTACTTCCTGTATGTTCTTTGATATTAACATAAAAAAGACCTAGAAAAGATACCACCAACGAAAACATATTTTGGCATAAGAGTACACATTTGTTCTCCAGTCATAGCAAAGCCTTTGGACAGTTTTCCCTGGTAAAGAAGTTCTTCTGATGCCTTGAGATGTGTCTCCCACAGTCTCAGAGGTGAGGCCATCATAGTAGGGCAGACAGTCATGGGGTTGGAGCTGGAGCTGGAGCTGGAGCTGAGAGCTTATACCTGATCCACAAGGAGGAGGGAGATGGAGAGGAGGGGGAAATGGGGAGAGGGAAGGAGAGGGAGAGAGGGAGGAAGAGGGAGAGAGGGAGGGAAGGGGAGAGGGAGAGAAGGAGACAATCATTCACTCTAAGGAAACCATGGGGCACACTGGCTGTCTTGTCTTGTGGGGGACTGAGCAGGGATTTCCAGGTGTGCCCAGGTGTGTAGGCATAAACTTTTCCAACTACTTTTAATAAGCGTTCAACCTCTCTTCTAGCCCAGCACGCAGCAGAGGGTAGTGGAAGAGAAAAAGTTATTAGGATATGGGGGAAGTGGATAGTTCTTTGGGGTCGAGCTTGATCTTGTCAGCAGTTCAGTCCCGTAGCAAACACCAAGTAAGATTCAGCAGCTGAAGACACCCTTTCACCCGTGTGGCCCAGCAAAACATCTTTTGACATAGCTGACCTTCCAGCAAACCAGAAGTTTCCTTTTCACTGGTGACAGATGTCAGAGGCAGGATGAATGGACTTTTCTTACCTCAAGTCCTTCCAGTCAGGCCCCCACATGGACAAAAGCAGGTCTTGGTGCTGGTGATTTAGTTGCAATACTGTTTAATGAGCAAACACTTTCCAGGGTCACCTTGCAGTGCCCACATGCAGAGAGCAGCGGGGGGTGGGGGTGGGGGACGTGAGTGGCCCCAATAGGATGCGGTCCCCATGTGGTCCCCAGTAGGTTGTCTCCCTGTGGGCTCACCTTACAGTCCCTGGGCATTGTGGGGAAATTCTGTTATTCACTATGTCTGCCTCAGGAGCAGTAAGATGAAGTTGTGTTTCCTAAGACCACAGAGACTGAAACAGGAGACAGAAAAGGACAATGGGGCTAGAGAAGGAACCATCCTGGGTGTTTATTAGAATGAGGAAGCAGAGGGGTTGGGGGCTGGATGGAGAAGGCTGGCTGCTTCGGGTGGGGAAGGAATAGACAGCTCAGACCAAGCTTATGGTTATTTCAGAAGAGCTGCAACCCATGCTCCCAAACCTTCCGGGAACTTTATGTTTGGGGAGAACATAGAACATTTAAACAAGAATTAACTGCAGAGGGCTGACTTCTCTGATGAAGATGTTAGCTTGGTTTGTGATGTTTTGAAGAGGAAGCAAGCAGACCATCCTCGTTGTTTGGGTTGCTCACTTTTCTGTCTTTACCTTAATCTCAATTCTAGAGACCTTGACTCCTTTAAAGTTCTTTCCCCAGAGGGCAGTTGAGCCAGTAAACTGCTTGCTGTGCGAGCACCGGGACCCCATAAAGCACTTAGGTTTGGTTATCAATGATTATAACCCTAATGCAAGCTGAGGAGACACCCATCCCAAGAGCTCATGTGCACCATTCTAGCCAATCAGCCAGCGCCAAGTTCAGAGAGACCCTGTCTCAAAAGAAGAGAAAGCAGGAACACTTTCCTTGTCCGGTGCGCATATACACATATATGTAGGCTTAAAGCTTTCAGGATGGACAAGAAAGGAAAGTCTGTGGGTTTAACAGTGATATCTTGGTGTGTTGAGTTGACAAGGGGTCAGTTGTTCTGGCTAGTTTTATGTCAACTTGACACAAGCGAGAGTCATCAGAGAGGAGGGAGCCTGAAGTGAGACAATGCCTCCATAAGCAAGCCTTAGGGTATTTTTTAAAACTAATGATTGGTGGGGCGGTGCCATCCCTGGGCTGATGGTCCTGGGTTCTATAAGAAAGCAGACTGAGCAAGCCATGGAGAGCAAGCCAGTAAGCAGCACCCCTCCATGACCTCTGCATCAGTTCCTGCTTCTAGGTTCCTTCCCTGTTTGAGTTCCTGTCCCGACTTCCTTTGACAATGAGCAGAGCTAAGGAAATGCAAGCCAGGGGCTGGGGATTTAGCTCAGTGGTAGAGCACTTACCTAAGAAGCGCAAGGCCCTGGGTTCGGTCCCCAGCTCCGAAAAAAAGAACCAAAAAAAAAAAAAAAAAAAGAAAAAAAAGAAATGCAAGCCAAACAACCCCTTCTACCCACAGGTTGGTTTGGTAAGGTTTCATCACAGCCATAGTAAGGTTAATCAGGACAACAGGATGGTTTATTTTGCGGGGAGGATATATTGTAGGGAAAGCTGGATCTATGTCCAAGTCAGCAGGGACAGAGGAGGAGAAGAGGACGAGTGTATCAGGCTTTGGGAATGGACGGGAAAAGGAGGAGTCACAGGGATGAGTGGAGAAGGTCACCTTGTGACCTACGGTACTGGCTTTTCAAAAATGCTGGTTACCGATGTGTGACTGACTTAAGACTGGTTGGTTGGTGCAGGCAAAGAGTGTGTGTGTGGGTGGGTGGGGGGTTGCTGACACAAAACACACACACTTGCATCACAACAGTATTTATTGAAACACAGATGGGGTCAACCCAGGAGGCAAGGCACCCACAGACAGAAAGTGGTCATAGTCCCCATCCCGCTAGCTCTCCCTTGGACAGTTTCCTGTGCACAGGCAGGGGAGGCCTGAGCGAGTATGGGGCCTTTGAAATGTGCAAAGGCTTCTTGAACAGCAAGACCTGTTCAAAGCTCCCTAGATAGGGGCTGTAGGTAGTAGGCCTCCTCAGAGCATAGACTGTTTCCTGGGAGGTAACCCAAGAAGTGTAGTTACAGCAGGTTGCCCCAAGGAAGGCAGTCAGCCAGGGAGGTTAGCAAACCCAACCAACGATAGCCGGGTGCTTGCTGCCCCTGTACCTGGGGCCAGAAGGGGAAGCTGCTTGGGAAGGTTTCTCTCTGGTTCTTGGTTGTTGGGGGCATGGCTGGGTGGTTAGGTCATGCTTGACCCAAGAAGGCCGTGTTATTGTCACCCTGGGTGACTGGTCGTATCCCAGAGAGCTTGGTGAACGATACAAATCATTTACAAGTATTTGAAGACATGTTAGGGTTAAGGGACGGGTTGGGAATGAATGACCTTCTAAAGTAAAGCCAGAGGAGAACTGGGAGACAACTCCCTAAAAGGAGAAGGCAGAGGAGAGTGGCCCTGAACTCTTTCCTCTAACAGGAGCATCTAGAAGATTCTCAAGCAAGCACACATTTTCCATTCACACACCACTCCACTCTGGGGCAGACAGGTGGCTCATTTTCTGGCACTAAGCAAAGCGCACAGAGCGGCTGCTCCCACAGGTGAAGCTGGAGGCACGGGGCTGGCAAGGAGAGCAGGAGTCAGGGGCCATCACTGAGATGCTGCCCCCGGTGACAGAGGGTCCAGAGGCAATCTGGCGCCCTGGGGTAGTGCCATAAGTGAGGCCCCCACATGTGACTCCTCCACGGGAGCTGCTGACACCTGTGGGAAGAGGAACAGGAAGAGATGAGAGGCTTGCTGGGGTGTCACCCACCCACCAGAAGTCTCTGAGGGCTTCACACACAGGACCTGCCTCCTCCTCAAGGGATCAGTTGCTGACAGGTTCTACTTTTCAACCTCAAAGCACATCTGGAGAGGTGTGAGGATTTCTAGACTCATTTCCCTGGACTGCAGTTCCTGGTGACCACCAATAAGGGGCACTCAACTTTTTGGATACCCTTTCCCACCCCCAGTAGTCCTTAGAGAGGAGCCTTGATAAGAAGAGGGACTGAGGAAGTTGGGGAACATTGGGGTTCAGTGGGGTAGGCCTGTGATCAGCTTTGCCCATCCCTAAAGCCGTTTTTCTAGGGGGCATTTCCAGCAGATACTTACAGACATTCACAGAGCCCACACCCTCGCATAGCCTAGGGGAAAAGAACGTGCCATTAGTTTCAAGCAGTGAGCTGGATTCCTTGAGACAGTTGCCTGGGGACAGACAGGGTCAGCTTTTGTCCTAGGTAAACTCTATCTCCTGAAAGGAGGAAGGGCTCCCCCAAATCCTCATCAATTGTTGACTTTCTTTTTGTGATGTATCCCTAATCCATGGAGACCAACCCTCTTTCTTTAGAGCAGCAGTGAGTGGAATTGTGACTTTCACACACTGCCTGCAATCAGAGTGACTGACCCTGCTGAATGCCAGTAGTGCTTTCAGCAAGGATTAGATTGAGCTAGATGAATACAGGGAACATCATCCTTATTACACATGAGCTTAATGTCAAAGGAAGCTATGAACGGGCTCTAGGAGGCCAAGTGTAGGGTTCGAGCTCTGCAGCTTAGTAACTTTGTGTCCTTGGGACATTGAGCCAATCTGCTTCTGCTTTTGGATAGGAAAAATGGTACCTTCCTGACAGAATGGAGGATTAAAAATGGGCACTTGACATAGAGCATGTGATATGTGATAGGTAACCATTAGTACTGAAGCCTGGCCTGGAGTAGGGTAGTCAGACTGTGTGTCACATTTGGGAACAGACAGTTCCCTGGGAGGACCAGGGTCATCTCCTTCCATCCAAGGTCTGACAGGCCTTAGACAGCTTGTCCCTCACATCAATTCCCACAAGGTTCTCCTCAGCTCACCTGTGCTCCTCGCCCTCCAGCAGGCGCCTGTAGGTGGCGATCTCGATGTCCAGCCCCAGCTTGGAGTTCATCACCTCCTGGTACTCCTTGAGCAGGCAGGCCATGTCCTGCTTGGCCTTCTGCAGGGCAGCCTCTAGCTCAGCCAGCTTGCCGCGGGCATCGGTGAGGGCGGCCTCTCCCTGCTGCTCTGCCTCAGCCACAGCAGTCTCCAGCTTTGCTCGCTGTGGGGGTATCGAGGGGGTATCTTGTTAGAACATGATATGAGTCGGGTGGGGCCCCAGCTGGGCTCCTCCTAGTGTGTAGAGCAAGAGAAGAGAGAGCCCTAGAGAGTCCACGGAAGGTAGTTAGCTCTTCTGGCAATCCAAAGAAGAGAAGGAGGCGGGAGGATTTTCAGCATTTCGCTTTGCTGGTGAACAATGGCTACTGGATGTCAGTGAATGTGTCACCCCAGTGTAAGGGCTGTATGAGATGAGGGAAACCCTGCCTTCTCTCTAGGTCCCTACTACCTCTCGAGCTTTATTGGAGCCATGTCATTTCATTCTAGCGGGCCAAGGGCCTGGTGATGCTGCCTGTCTCTTCTCATCGCTTGCTTGAATCTCCCTTCAACCCACCTGGCACTTGGCGTTCTCGATCTCAGCCGTCAGCCTCTGGATGATGCGGTTCAGCTCGTTCATCTCCTCCCTGGTGCGGCGGAGGGTCTCCCCGTGCCGGATCACTGTGGCCTTCATCTCCTCACACTGGTGATTGGAGATGGGAGACAGACGTTCGTGAAGCACACAGTAGGACCATAACACCAACGAGTGTGCAGCTTGTACAACATTTCCACACAGCAGTGCTGGCCGGCCACCCCAACCTGAGATCAGCCTGCCCTTCCCTTCCCAGTCCTTTTCTATTAGACACCTTGCATGGCTCCTACAACCAGGTCTAGGAGGCAATCACCTTGGTGCGGTACCAGGACTCAGCCTCTGCACGGCTGCGACTCGCGACGTCATCATACTGAGCCTTGATCTCAGCCACGACGCAGTCCATGTTCAGGTCCCGGCTGTTGTCCATCTTGACGATGACGGAGGTGTCTGAGATGTGGGCTTGGAGAACACGGACTTCCTGTGGAGTCAGCAGTAAGAGCATTATACTTGGTGACTTTTCTGGGCTTGGCGCCCATTCCTGGGGACAGTGTTGATTCTCTGGAGGAAGGTCTGTGATTCCTGCCCCTTCCTCCTTGATTCACACATGAACACAATATAGAACACCCAAGGCAGGAGCCCTAAACCTCACCTGGGGCCAGCCTCAGACTTGAAAATGGAAGACGTGGGGTTGGGGATTTAGCTCAGTGGTAGAGCGCTTGCCTAGCAAACGCAAGGCCCTGGGTTCGATCCCCAGCTCCGGAAAAAAAAAAAAAAAAAAAAAAAAAAAAGAAGAAGAAAAGAAAATGGAAGACGTGTGGGAAAGGCCTAACTTGAAGACCCAGGCAAAGAATCTGGATTTGAATGCCCAACAGTATCTAGTCCACTGTGGACCTTCGCACATGGAATCCCTTTTATATCCATCTACAGATTAGCATGCACACACACTCTGACTTGCAGAAAAGCCTGTGGGCACAGGAACAGAAGCCAAACACATAGACATGGCTATCCTTATACCTGTCAACACAGATGCCTGTAGCTCTGTAACCCGACATTCTACACCCTGTGCAGTGGGGCCTTTTCACACGGCTGTGGGTGGTAGGTTTATCCATGTAGCATGTTGCTGTGCATTCTCAGACACGGGCCCCTGAACCTCCACCCCGTCTCTGTGTGTCTCTGGCATGCGAGTGAGTGAATCTACCTCTTCATAGAGACGCTTCAGGAAGCTTGACTCCTCCACCAAGGCCTCCACGTTGGCCTCCAGGTCCGATTTACGTAAGTAGGCGCAGTCCACATCCTGATGGGGGGACAGAGAGGAGGGAAGGCGTGTGTGAAAGAGTCTGAGGGTAAGTGGTCTGGCTAGCCCTGCAACTGTGCCTGGAGGTCACAAAGGTGGCTCCTCCCTCTCTGCCCTGCAGGAGGACCCTTACCTTCTTTAGAACCACAAACTCGTTCTCTGCCGTAGCCCTCAAAGCCACCTCCTCTTCATACCTGCATGTGGAGAAAGGACTAGAACTCAGAGCTGGAGCCTCAAATCCTGCTTCAGCACCTAGCCAAGTTCTTCCAGGGGTCATAAGAGGGATCAAACCTTTCCCGTCTGACATTGTCTTTGGGCGATCTGTCTGTGCATTGCTCCCAGCTAGGTCTTATCTCGACTGGTATTCTCAAGTTCTTTGCCTCTGGGGCAGATTCACCCCAGGTCTAAATCATTCTGGAATCCTAGTACTGTGCTGGCATGGAGAGCCTTCAGTCTGGTGCCCAGAGCAGGAAGGCAGGCAAAGAATAGAAAGACAGCAGTGGGACTCCCATGCGGACTCCTATCCTAATGCACTTGGTCCCCTGGACACACTCTCCAAGGCCTGGGAGGTCCTACGGGGGACCCTACAGATGCTGCAGCAGAGGCTTCTCGTCCCCTTCCCTCCCGGTGTCCTGTAGGCATGCACACTCACCTCTTCTTGTAGCCCTCCATGGCTTCCTGCACGTGGTTGAGCTCAGCAGCCAACCTCCCGCCGTCGGCCTCCACACACTCAGCCTCCCGCCTGAGGGTCTCTATGTAGCCTCCAAATAGCGGCTCCAGATTGCTCTCACAGCAGCGCTGGTTCTGGTAGAACTGCCACTTGGTCTCCAGCAGTTTGTTTTGCTGCTCTAGGAAGCGCACCTGTCATTTAGGGAAAGGAGAGAGACAGAGTGGGAGTTTAGAAAGTGTGTGTGTGTGTGTGTGTGTGTGTGTGTGTGTGTATAGTGTGTGCATATGATGTGTGTATGTGTAGTGTGCATGTGTGTGTGTGGTGTGCATGTATGTGTGTATATGTGTCTGAGTGCATGGTGTGTGTGTGGTGTGGCGTGTATACTGTGTGGTGTATACATATGTGTGGTGGTGTGTATGTGTATATTTATTATGTATGTGTTTTGTGTGTATTGTATGTGGTGCGCATGTGGTGTGTGTCTGTGTGTCTGTGTGTGTGTCTGTGTGTGTGGGGAGGTGTGGTCTGAGGTGTGAGGTGTGTATGTGTATGCAGTATGTGTGTATTTTGGTGTATGTGTTATGTGTGTGAGTGCGGTGTGTGTGTGTGTGTGTGTGTGTGTGTGTGTGTGTGTGTTATGTGTGTGTGGTATTCTTTGCCAGAGCTCTCTGCCCTTTCATGCAGGCTGAGAAACACAACTTTGGCTCAAAGCCAGAAGTCAGGCTGCAGCTGCAGTTCTGTGGTTGGAGATGGACAAGCTGTCGAGCCTCTTGCCATCGTGCTCCTCACTTCTGAGATAATAGTGCTACAGCTATGAAAACTGAGCAGGTTCACACATGTAAAATGCTTAGTACAGTTCCTGACATGTAGCAGGGATAGCAAGTCAATAAAGCTACTCTAATTACCAATGGTCCCTCAATCATCCATTCCCAACAAACATATCATCAGTACCACTGTGTGGTACCCAGGCCTGTGCAAGAACACCCCCACATGTGTGCACCCTATACCAAATGTGTGTACACATACAGCACACACACAAACATACACATACCACACACATAGACTTCATGCATGTGCTCATACATATACACCACACACATACCACATACCATAACACAATACACACACTACACCATACCACATACATACACTACATGCACACACCACACCAAACCATAGCACACAACATCATACACACATACACCACACCACACACACACACACACACACACACACACACACACACACACACACACACGCACACACACTCTGTACCCAATACCTCCGTGGCTCTCCGTTGACATCTATGTCTAAGACTTTTATTTTTTCTATGTTCATGTCTTCATCTGTTTCAGTGTTTTCTTTATCAATGTCTGTTTTTTTTCTGTTTTTATGGCTTTGTCTCTCTCTCTCTCTCTCTCTTTTAAGGTTTTGTGTCACTGCAGAGTGATGTCCCTGTCCACTGCCTTCACTGGTATACAGTGCATCTGGTGTCCCCAAGCTTCCTCGGTTCCATTTCTCTGTGTAATGTGGATATTAGGATCTACCCATGAGGTGATTTTGAGGATTTATTAAGATCACTAAAGAAATATGTCACTCTTCTGGTCTCTAGAACCTAAAGTCAGACCTGCTCTGCTAAAAGACGGCTTTAGACTCCATTCCCATAGGCCCCTGGGAGACATCTGCCAGCATTGATGGGTACCCTTCCAGGCAGGCCACCTCCCTATTCCTCTTCCAGTGCTCACTTCCTTGTTCAGCTGCCGTATGTCCACTACTGTCTTTGGGAAAGACAGTAACCATTGACATTTCTCCAATGATTGCTACTGTCCTATACTTTCCATAACTGCACCCCAGAATCCTTGAATAAAATCATAAGGCTGGTCTTGCTAGTCAGGGCTGTATCCTGCTTGGGGTGTCACGTTGCTAAGTTGTCACAGCCAGTGCATGAAGAGGCAGTGTGACCTGCACAGCTCCTTTCTACTTCCGCTGCTGCCTAGACAGCCACTGTGCCTTCTGTTTGTGTGGCCTTCCATTCTCCTAACCCTCAGACCCCAACCAAGCTTCTGGGGACACCCATGCTTTTCCTATTACACACACACACACACACACACACACACACACACACACACACACACACACACACACTTTAAACTGTAGACTCCGTTTCTAGACTACATAGTGACTTTTCCAAGTACCCAAAGAAGTCAGTGGATCAATCCATTTATCTATGTGGATCTATGTGGTCTGCATTTCTCCCCCTCTCCTGTCCATAACCTGGCAGCCAGTTTGTCTCCCCAACAGACTGGGACCTTCCCATGGAAGGTCAGCGCTGAGGTCTGCTCTGGACCATTGCAAGCCACACCCACCTTGTCGATGAAGGCCGCGAACTTGCTGTTCAGACACTTGATCTGCTCCTTCTCCTCATGCTTCACGCACTGAGCATTGGGGTCGATCTCCAGGTTGAGGGGGGTGAGCAGGCTCTCATTGACAGAGACGGTGGTGATGCAGGGTGGGCTTGGACCACAGACGCCTCCAGCTCGGTATCCAAAGCTGCGTCCACAGGAGCCAGAGCGGAAGCCCCCAACAGCCATGCGTGGCCCGCAGGGGCTCGGGTTACAGAGGCTTCGACTGCTGAAGCCTGTCAATCCCCGGTAGCAAGACACTCCTCGGAAGGGAGCTGCGCTGATGCAGCAGCGGTTGCCAGTTTTTGGGGCCACAGCTGAGCAGGAGCTGAAGTTTCTGGTAACTCCACATCCTGGGCTGATCCTGTAGGAGCGACAGGACATGGCGGGAGCTGGACGGTGTCTACGCGGCTGTGGGTTTGGTGCAGGTTGCAGAGTGTGAGACTTGGAATCCTTTGGGTCTCTCTGATCCTCTGAGGTCCTTTTATTGGTGAGGAGAGCTGGGGTTGGCCGTGTAAAAGCAGTGAAAAGCCATTTTATGTTGTTTATGGGCTTGGGGAGGTTGCCAGGAACTCCTTAGGGACTCATCTTAAAGGTGAGCTCAGAGGTGATTTGGGCCCCGTGAAGGATTGAAGATGTTATTACGGACACTGGGAAGCACTTTTCATCTTCAAAGCTCTTTACACACATTAAGTAATTAATATTCACACAGTCTCTCTGAGATGGCCTCAACCCACACCTGGAGACAGATTTGAACTCCATAACAATCTGGGGGCGGCTAGGTTTGGGATAGCAGTGGGGGGTGTAGAATCAAGAAAAGGCTGGAGTGCCAGTTTAGGTGAATCCCAGCTGTCTCTACTCTGTCACTGGCCCCACACAGACATATCCTCCTATGCTCATGTCCATCACTGTCTCCGGACCAGTCTCACAGTCCCCGACATCTTGCCCTAAGGTGGTTAAGGACTAGAGGGGTCTCTCTGACCATGTGTTCTTAAGGACAGAGGACCAGAGAAGATGGTCTCTTGGAACCTTCTGGATTCCAGACCAGAGAGCTGTGGTCCAGAACCTGTCTTTCTCACCCAGCAAAAGTGCAAACCTCTGAAGTTTCAGTGGCCACATAATGACCACTTGTGGGTAATAGAGAAACTCTCTTCAGCCACTTTCTTCCATGTGGCCAACACAGAAGGGTGTACTCAACCTTGAGGTAACCTGCGTTTGCACATCGGTTTGCTCTGGGTCCAGTCTATTTGCTCCTTAAGAAGAAACATCTTGTAAGTACCAATCCCTTCCAAGACCATCAGCCACAGCAGTGAACCTTTTCCTAGGTTGTCCCAGAACTGTCCCTCTGGAGGTCTGCTTTGAGCCTGCTCTGTATGTATAAAGTTGGGAGTGGATTTCTGTCTCCTGGGGGCCTCCGAGACCAATGGCCTTCTAATATCCCTGTTTCCTCTGTCCCTGGGACACCTATTAGGATAATGATACCATTCCTCGATTGTTAATGGAGCACAAACACCAAGGATGTGGTCTCTGTCCCCAGGGAGGCTCTGCAGCCACCTGAGGACTTAGGTCCTCGAGGAAGGAAGAGAGCTGGTGAACTTGCCTAGGGACAGATTCTTTTTACAGAACCAAATATTCCCACTTAAATATGCTCTGCTCTCTGCCCTGGGTCTGCCCTCACGCCCAGGGCCTGGCAACCTCAGGTCTGCCTGGCATTAGGTGAATGGACACCAATCCTATGTCCCATTCTGATTCGTCATGAGAAGTGGAGAGACTTTGAACAGCAACAGGGGAGACCTAAGTGCTTAGTGGTTGACCCTAATGGACATTCCAATATGGTGCCTCATGAGAAAGCAACAGGGGTGGCAACCAGGGTAGTGGGGTCACAGCTATAAGACCTAGTCCTGCTAGACCTTTTCTACTCAGGTCTTTGGAAGCTCTCTCCTCTCTAAAGCCCTCCCCAGCTCATCCCGTTCCCTTCCAGAGTCTGATTCTGTTCTAACCCTCCTTTTTGGTGGAGGCAAGTAGCACATGCACGAGACTGTGTTTGGGGGATCATAAAGGTCTGTGCAAGGGAAGACCCTCCTGTCGGAAATGTCCCCACCCCACCCCAGCCATGTGGGCTGGCCCTGGCTCTGCCCTTTGCAATTCGCAACTTCTTTACCCTTTCAAGGCTGCGTTTAATGTTTTCACGACCTGATTTCACTCTTATAAAAACTTGGGGTGGGGCCTGGGGGTGGAGGGAGAGGCTGTTCTGGGGTGCACAGGTGATGACTCCAAGCATGTGTGGAGCCCTCCTGCCTGGGGTCTGGGTGTACCCCAGGGCTTTGACAATAAACTCATTGGCTATTTTGTATAGGCCTGGAGCTTGTGTTGAAGGTATACATGCAGTAGCTGAGGATTGGTGGGAGGGAAGACTCCTCTCTCCTCTGCATGGCTGCTTGAATCAGAATCATCTCCTGCTGTCCTTGGGGCTGCAGGCAGGCTTTATCCCGAGGGACACATGCATGCATGCGTGTGTGTGCACGTACACACACACACACACACACACACACACACACACACACACACACACTCTCAGTCCTTGGCTTTTTCCTTCCCAACACACATGCATGTTCTCCACCATCACCCAGAATCAGTGGGTACTAAGGAAAGGGAAGCCATGGTTGTCCACTGTTTCAGGGCAGGGCTCGTAAGCCAGGGATGGAGCAAGGGTGTAGGGAACAAGCTGTGCAGGTGTGCAAGGTGTGAAGTCTTGTGGTACATGGAAAGAGTAGCTGTCTCTGCCTCAGGAAATGTGCCTCCCTGGGGAGAAGCTGTCCCACAAAGCTCTAGTTGGATTGGCTGAGTAGAAAGGGACAGGGAGGCCAAGTCCTTGGTGCTGACCCCATGTGGCACAGAGCAAGTGCAAAACTGGCAGGCCAGGTCAGTCTGGGATAGCTGTCCTGGAGGGCCCTGATAGCTGTCCTGGGTCAGGAGCTTTGAGGACAGATGGGAACAGGTCTTCCCACTGCCCCTCCCAGCCGTCATTGCCTGCCTCTGTGCTGTAGTCTCTATACCATGTTCTTCTCTTTGCTTCTGAGTCTTCTATGCAGTTACACCTTTGCTCGGAATGTTCCGGAACAGCTGTCTCTTCCAGGAAGCTGCTGTGAACTACTCCTAGGGAAGGAATCTGCGATTTCTCTTCCTCCCTGTCTCATAAAATGCCTCTGTGGGGTGTCCCAGGTCACTCGGATCATGTCCTTCTACAGCCTGTTATACTCCATGCTGTCCGCCATCGTGCCTCCTGGCCCTGTTCCCTCCCAGTCACTCATCTTTTAAGACCCCACCTGTTTTTAGAACTTCCATTCAAGAGGCCATGACTATCTCTAATGTGAAGTGTTTCCAAGCAGCCGTTTCTAAGGAGGCTTCAAAAGCTAACCGAATGAAAAAGGCTAGTCCTGCCTGCTCTGGAGTCCCTAGCTTCTGAGGCCCTCTGAGTCACCTATAGTCATCTACAGCTCTCACATCTGTGTTATTTGGAGGCCCAGGAACTCATTTCTTCTTGCCCTGCTTGGTCCTCTCCTCCTTCTCTCTCTCTGTACTGAGGCTGGGTGCTCTGGTCAGTCTGTTTTTTCTGGGCTTGGAATCGTCTGCTTCCAGAAAGCCTTCCTGAATTTACCAGAAAGCAGGGGATCACTGAACTTTTACTGGTCCTGCTCTGCCTGGCCCTGGAGATACCTGCTGTTCCTACCAGCTGTATATGATTATCTACCTGGCTGCCTTCTTCTGGGCCATCCCCAGAAGGTTTTCCACAGAGGAGCTCTATCCCAAGTGTGGCCATAGGGGCTCTGGGGACATCTGGTTCACCTCAGGAATAGCTGCTGTTGTTTTGTTTTATTCTGTTTTGTTTTTAAACTTTGCTGGTTACACTTAGGCTATGCCTCCAATTCTGTGCCAAATGCTCATGATTGGAACAGCTCTTTAAGGGGATTCTTGCCCCTCCTGACTTTTAAAAAACATGTTTACAGATTTGGGGCCAGTCTCAGAGACTCAGCATGACAGAGATAGGGACCAGAGAGGTAGGGAGCTGTTGGAGGAACAATCATTCCTCCCATGCCATCACAGGGTAGTCTCCCATCTGCGGCTAAGCTGATCCCTGTCCTGTCCCCACTTCTTTCTCATGGTTTTCCTTCCCAGAACTCCATGAGACTCCATTTCCTCCCATGGAGTCCTCACATGCAGGCATCTTGACTGGGACAAGTGTTCAGCTCAGGTGCAGTTGTCTGTGTTTGGCTGAACCACGGACCCAGAAAACAGCTGTGCGTTTCGTTCTGTATTTAGGTAGAGAACAGACAAGCTGTGTCACCGGTCTCCCTGCCGCTGGCCTTAGTCCCCAGACCCTAGTCTCAGCTCAGGAGACCTGCACAACTCAGGTTAGGCCAGACTGTGGCACTTACCTGTAATGTCCCTGGGACTCCTTATGTCACCCGGACTCTGAAGAGCAGGTGACAAAGGCCTCTCTCTGCCTGTCCTTCTGCCACCTCACATGTCTCTATCCTATGATCTCAACACTCATGCTGGCCCTTGATAGTGACAGGCACACTCCTATCTCAGAGCTTCCTCATGGCTGTCCTTCCTGTCCAGTGTTCTCTTCTTATTCATAGGCTTGCTCCATTGCTTCTTGTGGGTCTTCTGTGCAATCGCCGTCTTTCAGATTCTTCTTTCAAAAATGGTAACCTCCTACCCTTGGGCTGCCTCCATTTGGATTACCTTGCTTTAATCACTGCATGTGTGTGTGTTGTATGTGAGTGTGCATGCATTCTTGCATGTATGCATACATGTGTGTGTTCATGCATGCATGCATACGTGTGGTGTGTGTGTGTGTGTGTGTGTGTGTGTGCATTATAGCACATACCCATGTGTGAGCTTGTGGAGGCCAGGGGCCAACTTCGGTTATCTTCCTCAACTGCTGTACATCTTATTCAGAATCCCTTCACTGAACCACAGCTCTTTTTAGGTTAGGCTGGTAAGCTCTGCAGCCCCATTGCCTTGGGGTTAGAGATGTTCATGACCACAGCCTGTTTTTGTGGGTGCAGAAGATCCAAACTTAGGTCCTTGTGTCCACATGGCAAGCACTTCACTCACGGAGTCATCTGGCAGGCTCCGATCTGCACTGTATAATCCACATATCCTTACATATCCACCATTGTGTGTTTCTTCCCTCATCCTGAAATAAACCAAAAGGGTACAGGCATTTTGTCTGTCATCGGTGGGTCCCTAGCATTTGCAACCACTCTGAGAACTCAGTGGGCGCTTATGTGCTGGCCGATTGTATAAGTGTATAAATGAATAGCTTTCTCAAATATTTGAAGGTGAGAAGAAAATGCTATATTTTTTTCATCCGTAGACTTCCAGCCCACAGGATCACTCCAAGTTGGAAAACCGCAGGCCTTAGAACCTAAGAATGGCTCTTTCTTGCCCCAGAGTGGTGTGAGCACCCTTTGGGAACAAAGACTGCAGGGCATAGGAGTCTGAAAAGACAACCATGCTATGTTGTTAAGAGGGAGAGATAGGATTCGTCTGCAAAGTTTTTCCACGGTAATGTTTGGGTCCTAAATACAATTTTGGTGGGGGAAAATGGTTTTAAAAGATGTTCAAGTTTCCAGTCACCACCTGTCTTGGATTCTCTAGTTTGAGCCTCTGGAGCTAGTGGCCAGCAGAGGGCAGCAAATGCCTTCAGTTGGCCTTCCTGAAACCTGGTGATGAGCAGGAGGGAAGTGAAGGAGTTGCCCAAGATGCCAGCCGGTTGGCAACTGAATCTGCCCACAGATGCCTGTGCCCACCTGGCATTCACCTTGGATGAGAGTGCAGTAATGGGGTTTCTGTCCCTAGCTGTCCCTCAGTAGCAATAACAATATGGTGCATCCATCAAAGCAAAATCAAGGGTTACTTGTGCAACACCTACTGTGTACCAGACTACAGATTAGCTAAGCGCTTCAGGTACACTGTGGCATGAGCTTGATCTCCACAAACTCTTTGAGGTTGGAAACAGGTCTCCAGTTTACCCACAAGACAAGTAGCTCCTTCGTGTTCAGGGACAGGCAAGCATGTGTCCCTGTGTAGGACTTTAACCTCTTGGACCTTGGGTTTGCTTCTGTTGATGGAAGCAGAAGAGGGGAAGCTCATGCCCCCAGCACAATGATGGGCCATGTGTCTCACAGCCAATTACTAGCATGGGTCTGTTTAAGTCTATAACTTTATTATTTTTTTTTCATTTTGATCTTCCTGGTGTTATCTTCTATTACCTCTTTCTTGTTTTCTTTAGAGTCCTTGAATACTTAAAATATTCCTTTAGGGGTTGGTGAGATGACTTGGTGGCTTGCTATAAAGGCCAGGTGACTTGAGTTTGATCCCCAGAACCCAAATCCATGCAAAGGTTAGGGAGAAAACAGACTCCACAAGATTGTCTTCTGACCTCCATAGTCACACCCTAACATACACACATACACACACACACACACACACACAAACACACACACACACACACCCCATTATAATAAAGTAAAACTTAAAAATTTACTTAAACTTATTTAGAGCCGCAGTGCATATAATAAAATATTTCTTGTTCTACTTAGAACTAGAATATATATGTGTGTGCATACACACAGAGAATGAAAGAGAGGGAGGGAGGAAGGGAAGGAGAGAGGGAAGAAGGGAGGGAGGGGGTCTTGTAGGTAGCCTAGATTGACCTGGGGGTGTTTATATAGCGTGGGCTAGCTTCACACTTACTTCCTCAACCTCCTGAACACTAGGACCTCAGGCATACACCTGTACTCCTGGGTAGAGCCAGGTCTTTATTACTTCCATCCCCATCTTCTTTATCTTACAGTTGTCATAACAACACTCCTGGGTTCATTACCGCCTAATCCAAGGAGGATGCTGTTTTGTTTTCAATAGTTCTGCCGGCTTTGAAGTCTATAAAGGAAACAAGACAGTGTCTTATATCTAGTTGGATACTTTGTATCCTTCGTCCCTGCATTCCTACAGAAAGCAAGGCAGTCTCATATCTAGTTGGACATTTTGTATCCTCCACTCCTGCATTGCTACATGAAGGAAGACAGTCTCTTACATCTATTTGGATACTTTGTGTCCTTCACCCCAGTGCTGCACTGTTCCCCACCATGTCACCTCCCTTTACTTTGAGGAGTTCAAGCCTGTGTCCACAAAGACTTGTAGGGAATTTCTCTCAGTTCTGACGAAGCATGCCTGTCTCTCTCTCTCTCTCTCTCTCTCTTTTTTTTTTTTTTTGGAGCTGGGGACCGAACCCATGCCTGTCTCTTTTTTTCTCCCTGCCTTCACTTCAGAAGAATGTGCTTGCTGGCTATGTACGGAATCTCGTATTTGCAGGGCCAGGATAAAGCTCAGTGGAAGAGGCTTTGCCAGGTCACACCATGCTCTGGGTTCCAGCTCTGGTACCATACACATAGAAACATAACCAAAGAAATAGGCACCGGAAGTCCTTTTCCTACTCGGCCCTTGGGACTTGCAGCACACTGCTCCAGTCTTCTGTGCTTCCGATGAGAACTCTATGGTGATTTGAATTATTGCCCCTGTATGCAATGTGCTACTTTTTTCCAGTTTAATATTTTCTAGTCCTTTTTTTCTTTGTTCTTTCTCGTGAATAATGACTATTATTCTGTCTCCGGCACACTGATTCTTTCCTGTGTCCATTCTTCTCTGTTCTCACTTTCCAAACATTCTACTTTCCAGTTCTAAAATATCTACTTGGTTTTGTCTCTTATCATTTGTTCTCTATTTCCCTATTTCTCTTTCTTTCTCCTCCCCTCCCCTTTCTTTCTTTATTGAGGATTGAGTCTAGGGCCTTGAATACACTGGGTACATACTCTACAGTGATCTATGTCCCATCCCCTTTTAAGCTTTCTGTTTTAAGGCAGGGTCTTGGAGTGTCTAACTTCAAATCTCCAAAGTCAGTTCGGCTGGCCTTGAACTCTGTCTGTAACCCAGGGAGACCATGGATTAAGTTTGTAATTTTCTGCCTCAGCCAGCGTGCTGAGATTATAGGTCTGAAATGTGTGTGAGAGTCCTCTCTTACTCTCTTACTCATCAGATGTGTGTCTCTTTACCTTACAGAGCTTGGTTACAGTCGTGTTTCATAGTCTCTGGGTGATGACCCTTGCAGGCATATCATTGGTGATGAGTATCTGTTGACTGATGTTTCCCTCCCTGTGAAAAGTACTCATGTTTCCTTGGCTCCTTGAACATCAAAATAAGTTTAGTTCACACACACACACACACACACACACACACACACACACACACACACAGAGAGAGAGAGAGAGAGAGAGAGAGAGAGAGAGAGAGAGAGAGAGAGAGAGAGTGTGTTGGTGCTGTATTGACTCAGGGGCCTGATACCATTCTTTGGGAATGTTCAAATTTGGCGTGGTTTGATTTTAGTGGAGAATCAACCCTGTCAGCAGTTTCAGGTTGCATGCTCCAGGCCTCCTGGAGGGGTTGGTAGCCAAAGACCATTCACTTTCTCAAGCGTGTGCTGACTGCTTTGTGGCTGGCTGTTCTGTGGTATCGCTCAGGGCTTTGCTAGAAATGTGGGCGGGGTATAAGTCTAATTTCAAATCTCTAAGTCCTTGGAATGTTGCTCTAGGTTTGCACGCCAGTGGAGTTCAAGGAAAGCCCAGGATGTGGGTGGACTCCCACACACAGGCATTTCCTTCTCCAGTTTCTCAGCTTGACTCCACCTACCCTTCTCAGGAACCTTTTATTTTTTTCCTGGTTCCTCATGCCAGAGTCACCAAACTTCTTAGGGTTTTCACCACAACCCTGTTACAAAGTCCTGCCCAGCCCTGCAGGGCTGGGCCCTAATTCAAGCCACAAGAGAACAGGCCATGGACTTTGTTTCTGTGTTTTTCAACCTGGAGTCTCTCTCCTTTTGTATTTGGATGGAAAGGCTTTTCACGAGAATCTTAGCTGTCCAAGCTGATACTTTTCCACTCCCCAGCTGAGGCCCACCCTAAGCTCAAGGCCTCCGGAACAAAGAGAGAATAAAGACTTGGTCGCTTCTTGAATCCCCTGCCTCTGCCTTGATCTGCCCGGTTCTGTTCACTTTTCAGGAGACTCCAATAGTTGAATTTATCTAGACTGTTAAACTTTATTGCATTATTTTTTTAAATCTTCTTCATATCTAGGGATTGTTTGTAGGGCTTTACTTGTGCAAAGATCAAACTGACACTGAATTATAGCCTCAGCCCCTGGGCTTGCTTTCCACAGCATCCTTCTGGCTGCTCTTTGCCAGAGGCTGCCCAAGCGCCAGTTCTCAATGGAAGGCAGCGATGGGGGCAGCATTGGCAATTCTTTTTGGAGGCAAAACTAAAATTTTCAAGGGCTAAAATGTTGCTTATTTTGTAATATTTATCTTTCTTGACTCTTCACTGTTCTGAAACCAGAAACAGCTGGCTTCAGGAGCCTGGCATCTGCTGTTTAACAAGAGTTCAGTAAAGGAGTTATTGCTAGGGTTCCTTTCTCTGGCCAGGAAAGAGAGAGAGAGAGAGAGAGAGAGAGAGAGAGAGAGAGAGAGAGAGAGAGAGAGAGAGAGACACTAAGAGCTCATTAATACTTTGTGAAATAGAGTGAAAAGAAAAGGAAGAAAGAGAGAATTCAAGTACACACACACACACACACACACACACACACACACACACACACACACACTGGCTAGGCCCAACCACTTGTCTTATGCATGCACTATGGTGTTCATGCATACTTACATACATGCATACACATACACCTACACATGTATGTATATACATACATGTAGACAAACAGACATATACACATATACATTTCATAGGTGGGGCTGAGCCACACTTTTTCCTTCTCCCTGGCAATTCATAACTTCTTAGACATAAGTTCTTTTAAATCACCACATAGATAAAATGTTACACAAAAGGAGTCACAGAAGGATGCTGATAGTAAGTTCAAAGCGGTGTTTCATTCTGTAAGCTCATCATAAGGTCAAAGCAACAGTGTCACATGGCCTTGCTTTATCATAGTGCACACCTGTGGCTTCGTCCTTGGACCTGACCTAGAATGAATGCTTGTCCTTGATCACAAATCTGTCCCAAGCCCTTTTCTCTTCCTAGTGAAATTTACTCAGTTGTACTCTTTACCATGCAGCCTTTACTTACACGATTCTATGAGGGGAGCACATTCTGTTCTTGAGTCTAACTTTATCATATCTTTCTGGCAAAACAACTAAAACCATTTTTTTAAAAAAAACTTTCTTCCTAAAATTGTTCAAATTGAACCAGGAATTCTATAAAATTCTATAAAAACCATTCATCCGTGTGAACAGCATTGATTCATGAACGTTCACTCATCCTTGTGTTGATCTGCAGGAAATGGGCCCAGTAGGATGGGCTGATGCCCAGGAATCATCAGGTTCTGTCAGAGAGATAGGAAAAGTCACATTGTCTGTGAGAAGCAAGGCTGAGGTGAAGTCTCTTGGGACCTTGCCTCTCAGAGCTCACCCATTGTAAGCCACGTGAAAACAGTGGGCCACCTCCAGAAAAGTCACCTGCTGGCCTTAGCTTCTCCTAGGTGACAGCTGTTTGACCACAGGTGCAAGGAAGGCAGAGGAAGTGTGGATCAGTGAGGAGTTGGCTACAGTCATCCAGGAAAGAGGTAACACTTTAGGTGTCAGTGCCAGCCATGAGAGCAGTGGGAAACAGCTGGATTGTGGGTTTTACTTAATGGCTAAGATGACAGGATTTTCTGATGGAGGGGATATGGGTATGGGAGAGAAAGAGAGGTTAATGGTGGCTGCAAAGATCTTTGTATAGCCACTAAATGCCACATTGCCTGGTACTGCAGACACCTGCTGCTGTAGACACCATCTATGCTGTGGGAACCAGGTTTCGGAGAACCTGAACAAGAAAGAGCCTTTGACAGAGCGAAGGGAAGTAGACCTCTACATTCCTGTGGTCCATTGATGTTTACTGAGATACTTGTTGGCAAGACTTGACGTCGTGCCAGCTAACACAAACAGAAAGGTTCCAGATGCATTTTGGAAGAGCGGGTGGTTAAGAGGTCAGTTTGGAGCTTGGGCAATAAATTGGTCACTAAGGTGGTGTGGGAGGTGTTGGTCTGGCTGAGAGAGACACCAAGGCCTTCTGGGGTAGCTTTCTATGTGGCTGCCTCTGAGGGACGCATGCGACTTTGCACATAGAGATGAGTTGGATATTCAGGGGCCCCTGGAATACAGGGCAGGGTCTGGTTAAGTCTTGGATTTGAGCAGGGTGAGATGCTTCAGGTTGCTGACTGGGGTCTAGGAAGGCAGGATGTGTGAAGAAGCAAGGCATGCTCCTGCCTCAGAAGAACTGTGCTGGGTGTGGCTGAGATCTAGGCCCTGTCAGCTGTACCAGGCTGCTGGCTGGGTCTCATGTTGATGGACTCCTGTCTCCACTTGCTGGTGTGTCTTGCCCTCTAAGGACATTCTACCCAGCTCCAGGCAGGTCCCCCCTACCTTCCGTGTGCTCTACAGCCTTTAGGCTTTTGCACTTTTTTGCACAAACTGTGGCCTCTCTTGGGACTCTTTGTCTCACTTAGATGGCTCAGTCACCATCCTTTGCATCTGTCTCTACTGGGTACCACATCCTTCAGGAAGCTGGCACCATCTAAGTCTGCGCTGGCCTACTCTATATACTGTGGCATCTGTGCTGGCCTTAGCACAGCACTCAGCCTCTCTAAGTCCCCGTTAGATATCTATCCTCCTCTGAAGGGACGAGACCAGAAGCTCCTTGAGGATAAGAACCGGATTTTATTACCAATTATTTGCCTGGCGTCACGCCTGGCATGTAATAGGCACTGGACAGGTGTTTAATAGTAGGTTGGATGTAGGGTGCAGGAGGGGGTGACTGGAAGTGGGAATACGTAGACAGATTCTGCAGGACCAGAACGCCATGTTAAGAAGCTTGGGTTCCTCTCTGAAAGGCACTGGGAAGCCACAGAAGGCTTTAAGCAGGGGAGGCACAGTTAGGTTTCTGTGTTGAGAAAGACTTCTCTAGTAGCACTGTGCTGAGTAAGTTGGATGGAGACAAGAGTGGGGACAGACTAGAGAGGGGACAGACAGACAGACGACAGACAAGGATATTATTATGATGATCTCAGAGGGCTTGGTTGGGAGAACACGGGCAGGTTCAGCGTGTTTGGGAAGAGGACACTCTGACCTGGAGAAGAGTGTGGGGATGGGAACTTGTTTTTTAGGACCTTGTCCTTGTTCTTTGTCACATCTGCCTTACAGAACTGTAAGTCCCTCCCTGGAAAGGCTTGTACCCCTTTCTTTCCGTGGGCCCAGGATATCAGCCCCTCCCTCGTCACACTCTCATTAGGGTGAACTAGTGGGTTTCAGTCAGCCACCTCCCCAGCGTGATGTGGAGGGACAGGCAGAGTCCTTGTGAAGTTAGCTTAGCAAGTTTATTGAAAACCCAGGAATACAAAGAATAGTACAAACAGTTGCCCACCCACCCCCAGACTCCCAGAGTTTGCAGACGCAACCCTGCGGCAACCACAGGGCCCAGAGTTGGGCCTTCTATCACCACAAGGACAAGGCACACGGAGCAGAAGAGACCACCTCTCCGTCTGAACTCCACCTACTTGGCAGACCCATATACCGCAGACAAACCAACAACCTTAAGAGAAATGGCCTGGATGAGCCACTGGGAGGAGAACCATCATGGGAACTTAGGGGCCACCAAGGACTGTGTGTCCTTTGGGGACAGGGGAGAGGGACTATGAAGCATCTTCTGCCAGGGAAGGGAAGAGGGAGGAAGGGGATGGGCTGAGGATGCCTGCAGGCCCCAGGGGTCTGTGCTCATGCTCATGCTCTGAATGACCCCTCTCTCCCCAGGAGGCTCTGCTTTCTGTAGTGGTGCTGAAAATACATTTACTGTGGCTGGAGCCTGCCGAGGAACTGAAGGAAAGGAATTGGGGAGAAGCCCCTGGGGCTGGGACTGGTGTGTCTACACAAGGACATGGGCTAGGTTTGTATACTGGCAGGGAGAGTTTCTGGAGATCCCTCAGGACCAGAGTCTATACACCTCAGGGGATAGGAACAGGGGATGTTCAGCTGGTTCTTCTCCAGGCGGCGGCCCCCTGGGGCTAGGTGCTCAGTACCTGCTCCTACGGGAGGTGGTGGTGGACGAGAAGCGGATGCTGGAGCTTCTGTTACCGCGACCACCACTGCAGCTGCTGAAGCCTCCCTCTGTGGGCAGTGCACAGGGGATGCTGGGGGCACAGGCGTCACCCACTAGCACTGAGCCTCCTCTGGTCCCAGAACTCAGCAGGTCTCCACCAGCCCTCAGGCTTGAGGAAGCCAGAATCCCTCCAGTGGCACGAATGCCACTGCTGCTGGAGAAGGTGACTCCACCGCTGTGGGAAAGGCCGGATCCGCAGACCAAGGACTCAGGCCCGCACAGCACACCTCCTCGAGAGCTGCTCACAGCTGTGGAGAGGAGGGGAAAGGATTATGACTCTAGGACTCACCAGTCACCAGCTGACTGGCACAAAGACCAAGACTGCACGAAAAGCAGATATCCAGATGGAACTGAATGAATGCTGTTGTATCTATCCCTGGGTGTGCACACACCCATGCCCACAGACTGGCCACCATTATTGTGTGCACATGCATGCAAACTATTATTTATCTGTGTCCCACATCAGGTGGATTAGGAGAGGCTGAGCATCCAGACACGGGAGCAGTGACCTTCATAGAGCCGTACGGGGGTTCCTCTGTCGCCATACTGTCCCTCTTGCTTGCTTCCATGTAACCTTCAGGTAAGAAATCCAGCCTGTTCCTGGCCAGCCATCTCTGCCCCACTGATGGCTCTGCTCTGTAGCCCAACTGCCTCACTCAACACAGCCCTTATGTCAGGACTAGAATCCAGTTTAGCCCTGATTGAAGCAGCCCCGGCCTGGGTGCTTTATATTCTCTTCTCTGTTGTTGTACCAGAGTCCTTGTGGCCCCTGTGACCTCCGGGCTTGACCTTCTGCAGAAGGCCATTGCTGACCCTCTCCCTTCCAGCAAATCATGGCTCTTCTCTGAGAAGACAGATGGTATCCTTCCAGGATTAGCATGGCATCGGCTAGCTCTCCCCTTCTCAAGAAGACTGGAGTTCTCCAGAGTGGAGGCTCACCCTGCTCTACAGTGCTGGTGTATGCATTATGGCGCCTGCTTTAGGGACTGTCTATACTCTTAGAAGCAGCAAGAAGTTGAAGAAGGAGGGGGTTCATTTAGCATTGCCCTATCCCCATGACCCAGATACGAGTCACTTTTGTGACACAGCCTTTCCCTTACTTCTGAGTCTCTGTGATGGTGGCTTATAATGCCACTAAAAGCCAAAAGTCTCTTTCCAGAAACCTTCTCCTACTTCGAGAGCCACACAAACCGTTGCCTACTCTTTGTTCTGGGAGCCTCTGCTGAGGACACACTACAGTCTTGGGACACTGATGGCCCTGCGTCCATGACTGTACGTCTTGGCCAGATCAGCTATCTTGGGAGCTTCTTGATCCCCACAAGTGCCAAAAGGAAATTTGATGGGGAGAGAAGAAACGGTCTGAGAAAGGGGGAGATACTTACATATGTTTACTGGCCCAACACCTTCACAGATCCTGGGGAGAGAACCAGACAAATGAGCTTCTATGAGCTAGGAACCTGCTTGCTGTCAGAGGGCATGTTGTCTGGGTAGAGCAGGAACTGGTGGGTCTTCCCCCCACTTGTTAGTGCATTTTGAAACATGTCATGCATTTTGAGACACTGTCTCTAAACTGTCGAACTGAACTATCTGATGACCTATTACTACTTTAACAAATTGATCAGCTAAGCAAACTGCCCGTGACCTGGTGCAGCCTGTCTGTAATTGCATTTGACAGCATGGCGCCTTCTCAAACCCTGCCCCAGGGCAACCAGCTAAGATTTTTGCAAGATATATTGCTCCCTCAAGAGACTGCTCATCCCAGGATTCTTCACCTGGTTCCCTCCCCTGATTTGGTTAACCTTTCTAGAAGTCTGACCTCCATCCTTCCCAGTCTCACCTGATTTCCTCGCCCTCCAGCAGCTTCCTGTAGGTGACGATCTCAATGTCCAGCGCCAGCTTGGCATTCATGAGCTCCTGGTACTCCCGCAGCTGCCTGGCCATGTCCTGCTTGGCCTGCTGCAGGGCTCCCTCCAGATCAGTCAGTTTACACTTGGCATCGTTGAGGGCGGCTTCACCCTGCTGCTCTGCCTCAGCCACGGCGGCCTCCAGCTTGGCACACTGCAGAGAACAGAGTTTGTACGTGAGCTTTGCTAGGGGCTCAGGAGATCCCTAAGTCAGGTTGGAAACCCTGCTCATGGTGGGAGACCTGGTGCCAGGCCTGGGTTGCAGCTCTCTGTGGCTGCTTTTCCAGGGATAGTGACTGTGGTCAGCGGGAG
Organism: Rattus norvegicus; assembly: GCF_021556685.1. NCBI lineage: Eukaryota > Metazoa > Chordata > Mammalia > Rodentia > Muridae > Rattus > Rattus norvegicus. The sequence continues at coordinate 142,279,228 of NC_141540.1, forward strand.
GCAGAGTATTGCTGTTCCCCCATTCTCCATACCCATTGGGTTTCCGCTGCCTCTAGACCTAAGGAATCCAGACTCTCCCATTCTTTCTGCCTCCCCTACTTAGAGAATCAGCCCCAGGCCTTTCTTCTTGTCCACATGTCCATATTTCTGTCCCCAGGGAAGGTTTTATGGCCAGCCCTTGGATTTGTGTCCAGGTCTTACTAGGTCCTTTACTTTCACCAAACTTGGTGCTCCTCAAAGCCAGGCCCCTGCCTCCCTCGCTCCCTCCGCAGCTTTCTCCTCTTTTTTCCCACCTGAGCCTTGGTGTGCTCGATCTCGGTTTTCAGCCTCTGGATCAGCCGGGTCAGCTCATTGATCTCATCCCGTGTATTACGTAGATTGTCGCAGTGCTGGCCAGCGGTCACCCGCATCTCCTCATACTGGGGGCAGAGGCAGTGTTTTAACCATACATGGTCTGGGTTGAAGACCTCAGACCAAAGTCTTCACTCTAGGACACCCGCACCCCTACCCTGGGCTCCCGTTGCCCACCTTGGTCTGGTACCAGGACTCCACATCTGCACGACTCCGCCTTGCTACCTCCTCATACTGTGCCTTGACTTCCGCTATGATCCCATCCAGGTTCAGGTCCCGGCTGTTGTCCATTTTCACAATGACAGATGTCTCTGAGATGTGTGACTGCAGCAACTGGATTTCCTGTATTGGAGACACAGCAGGGCAGAGGGGCTCAGTGGTCCATCAGCAGCTGAGACTTAGCCACAGGGTCCCCAGTGAACCAGGGACAGGGAGCATCGCTTCTTGCTCTATAACTCTGCGAGATCCCATTCCTACCCAGCCTGGGGCTCAGAAAAAGGAATGCTTGAGAAGCAATCGAGTCTGACTTTAGAACCCTTGCCGTAAGCTCAGGCCATGCCTCCGGTACCTGCTTTGGCTTTGGTGACTATCGAAACCTGGGGTACCTCAGGTGAGCAGACCGACAGTTGCTTAAATTCACGTTTGTCTGGCCACAGTGGCCATGGTCCACTGAGCAGTAATGATATTTTAAAACACAGAGTAGAGCCTGGAGATTCCTAGATCCAGAGTCTTCAGAGAACCAAGGTCTCCACCCTGGTGTCCCTTTCCCCCACATCTCTGTCCGGCTCAACTTCAGACTGAATAGGTTGGAAGAAATGGCATTGGTTTGTGTAGTAAAATCATCCTTTCTTCTTCCACATTGCTTTGCCAGGCAATCCTACACTCAGTCTTTAGCTTGGACAATGAAGGTTTGAACCACAGATGACGGGAGTTCATTGTCAGGCCTAATACGGCTGCGGAGATGTCTATCTCCCCAGCCTTCCTCACCTCCAAACACAGTGTCAGAGAGCCCAAAGGTCTGAGTAGGGGTGGATCTAGGCACAAAACCAGTATCTGGAAACCCGAAGGCCTGCCTCAGCCCCTAGGGCATGCAGGCTGAGCAGCCAGGGCTGAGCAGTCAAAGCCGTGAATTCTTACAGAAGGGCCTCACCTCCAGGTACAGAGCCTTGAGGAATTCAATTTCCTGGGCCAGAGCATCCACGTTGGCTTCCAGGTCAGATTTGTTCAGGAAAGCTGTGTCTACATCCTGCATAACAAAAAGAGAGGGGTGGGCTCACCACCTGTGCTGCTCAGCCTTCCTATTAGGAGGGGTCCGGCGATGGCAGGAGGAGCCGTCAGTTCCTCCTGGGTCTCTTTCCCTATTGCAGTGTGGACGCCCACACAGGGGTTGCTGGGCCTCATCCAGGGCTTTTGTAAAAGCAAGGAAGGGGCCATAGAGATGACTCGGATGGTAAAGTCTGAGTTCAATCCTGGAGCCCCACATGATGGAAGGAGATAACTAATTCATTCCCTTGAGTTCACGCATGGACCAGGGTGTACGTGTGCCCCTCCTGAACCAGCCCAACAAATGAAATGACTTTTACAGATAAAAGTAAAGAAAGCCTTGCTCATTCAAGAAATAGAAGAGTCCATCGTTTTCAAATGCACAGTACTCAAACTCAAATAATCTGTGGTCCTGTCAGAACTTTGAAGGGAACCTGATGTGATCTTTGGGGCTCTGCTGTTTGGGGGAAGTTTCTGGGGCAGGTGCTGGGTTTCTGGAGAACACGTGCTTCCGTGTAGAATTTCCCCTCATTGCATTCCCTTACCTTCTTCAGCGCTACAAACTCGTTCTCCGCATTAGCCCGGAACACCACCTCTTCTTCATACCTGGGAGCATGGGGATGAAGTGGGTAAGCCCCCGCTCACGTTATCCCCAAGCCCTCACTCATCCTGCAACGGGATCCTGGTTTGTTGAGGGACATGGTTCTCTATTGCCTCTCACAGGTTAGCATATCTCAGTCCTACCTTTAAAACATTCTCTAAGCTTCTGGCCCGACAAGTTCCTTAATTTCTCACCTTGAATTTAGGGTCTGAAATCTGGACCATTACTACATGTCTCTGTGAGAGACAACTCAGGGTCCTTGCAACTGAGCATAGAGGAAGTAGGACATGAATGAATGTGGGCACTCCTTCCAAAACAAAAGACATCTCTTCCAGAGTCACATCTCCACCAGTAGTATTAAGTCCCCTATTTCCTCAGTACCCACAGAGGGTCTCCTCATCCCTCCTCCTGTACTACTGTTCCCCACACATCCCAGAGCTGGGTTTTGTAGCCAACAACTATCTAATCCTCATTCATGCAGCTTCTGTCATCTGCACTGGGCAGCATATGGGTCCCAGGTGCATATGGGTCCCAGGTGCATATAGGTCCCAGGTGCATATGGGTCCCAGGTGCATATGGGTCCCAGGTGCATATGGGTCCCAGGTGCATATGGGTCCCAGGTGCATATGGGGCACAGGTGCATATGGGGCACAGGTGCATATGGGGCACAGGTGCATATGGGGCACAGATGTGGGCAGCTCAGAGCACTCACTTCTTCTTGAAGCCCTCAAGGATGTCCTGCATGTGGTTCCTCTCTGCCTGCAGCCGAGCCTGGTCGCTGACTAGTACATCCAGCTGCCTCCGCAGGCTGGTGATATAGTTATCGAAGAGAGGCTCCAGGTTGCTACGGGCACATTTCTGGTCTTGGAGGAAGCTCCACTTGGTCTCTAGGAGTTTATTCTGTTGCTCCAGAAACCTTACCTACATCCGGGAAGCAAAGGAGAGACATTAAAGTGCTTGGTAGTGCACCAGTGCACTTTGGATGGCCGGCAAAGACTGTCCTATTATCGGTGTTCTTCCCTCTGCTAGCTTACATTACGCTTCTAACTCACCAGAAGCCAGGAAGGCAGGTCTGTGACTCTCTCCCCACACCCAGGCAGTTAATAAAAACATTTAGTAATAAAGACATTTCAGTATTATTGAAGTGAGGTGTCAGCTGGTCCTGAGGGAGTGTGAAACATGAGGTTTTTGCTGGGCTTGGCTGCATCTGGGAATAGAAACCAGCTATCCCCAGCAGAGTGCACAGAGCAATGACACTACATTGGGAGTCACCGTGGTACTAGGATGTGGCTGCCTGGGACTGCACACCATGGTCAGCATTCCTGATATTTTATCAGCCAAGCTCCTTGGCTAAAATGAGGTCACAGAGGTTCCCTCCCATCTCCAGAAAGAAACCGAGCCTCGTCTCAATGCAGACATGCTCTACCTAGCATCTGCTTTTGGAAGGCTGACACTGTTATTTCTCTATAATAGCTACTGGTGCACGTCCCTCAGTTCTGACTAGGTCTCCGTAGCCTATGTTGGACGTATGAATTCTTTGCTTGTTATTTAAATATCACTCACTCCATTCTCAATCAGCTTCAGAAACTATGAAAATCTCCTTCAGACCACCAGTCGGACACTTGGCTGAAACCCCCCACCTGTGTGGGAGACATGGCCAAGTAACTGAGAAATAGGGCTTGGTTTGCCCAAATGCCCTTAGGTTTGGCTGGATGGTCTTTCTTTTTTCTCAGAAATTGTGGCCAGCATCTCAGTCTGTCTCATGGCGCAGCAGTTCCTCTGGCTTTGTCTATTTTCAGTGCAGAACATTCCAGAAGCCATTCATCCCTCTATGCCCTTGGCAGATGCCTTGGCTCAGCCTGGACCAGCTCTTTTGAAGGGGAGAGCACCCCAGACCCCTTAATTCTAAGTACCTTCCCCAGAGATTCATCCTCCAAGCTACCTTATCAATGAAGGAGGCGAATTTGTTGTTGAGGGTCTTGATCTGTTCCTTCTCATCTTTCTTCACCCTCTGGGCATTGGGGTCAATCTCCAGGTTGAGGGGTGTCAGCAGGCTCTGGTTAACAGTCACAGCTGTGATAGCAGGGGCTGAGGGGCCTCCGATTCCTCCAATTCTGTAGCCAAAGCCAGGCCCACCAAAGCCAGGGCCACCAAAACCAGGGCCTCCAAAACCATAACCAAGGCAACTGCCAGCACCAAAACCCAAGCCAACGCCACTGCCGGCCCTATAGCCCAGACAAATGCCACTTCCGTCACCAGAGCCAAAGGCTATCCCACTGCCAGCTCCAAAGCCAACTCCATAGCGGATAGGACGAGAGCATCCGACTGCTATCCGGGGTGAGGATGATCCAAAGTTGATGACGCTCCGACTACCAAAACCACCCAAGCCCCGGAAGCCAGGTCCACTCCTGCAGGAGACAGAGCTTGCCCGGAAGCGGTTCAGATGCTGAGGGGTCATTGCTGAGCAAGAACTGAAGTTTCCCACTCGACGGCCAGAGCTGACTCTGTAGGAGCGGCAAGACATGGTGGCTTTGTAGATGGCAGCTGAGGAGCAATGTGGTGTGGGGTGAGCCGGAGCTGGGAGTCTCTGTGAGGCTAGTGGATCCCTCTCACCTCTTTTATGTGCGTGTGGACTTGAGAGTTGGCCTCATAAAAATGAAAAAAAAAAGCCATTTGGAGGCATTTATGAGCTTGGGTAGTTAGCAGAAACTCCTCACATCTATAACATCCTTCACAATGAACCAATTCAGACACACCTATTCTCATCAGGATGCGGGTTGGAGCAGGCCACCTATAAACATTAAAAACACATAAACACATAAATATTAAAGTCTTATTTCCCCCTATAAGTCCACCGCAATTGCCATTATGGGGACATTAATTTGCTTTGCTCATAAATCCAAAGGCTTCATCCCCTCCCCCCCAGCCCCACTGTAAGTGTGGCTAACCACCAGAGACTTAGAATGCTAACAGTTCTAGTAGAGGCTCTGGAGGAATGTGGATACCCAGAGTTACTCTCTTAAGACAGGAGGGGGAGTCACCATGCATCTCGGAGGGTAGAGTCAGTGCTCAGAACCCTTATCCTTGTTCTATCCACCCTTCGGGGTTTAGCTGTTTCCACGAGGGCTGAATATCATCGGGGCTGAGGTGGACATGTTTCTGACTTGAGACTCTCCGTGGACACTTACTCAGTCCCAGGTACTCTGTGTAAAGTCGCCCACATGACTTGGAGCCCCCACCCTCCACCCCAGGTATGTCCCGGAGCTGAGTGACAGCCCTATCCTCATGGGTTCCTTGAACCGTTCATTGGGTTATGTTTATTTGATTCTTTGATTGGGTTACAGAAGCAAAGCAGTAAGTACCCGGATACAAAATGAAACACTCCAAGCCAGCATAGATCATTGATCTTGGCAATATTGCAGATAACTCAGGACTTCATGCTTCTGCTCATCCTTCACATTCTAGTATGTTCCAGTTTTGAGATTGGGGAATCGTGCTTGCTTGGATGTCTGGGACATGTTTCTTATAGACAGACATTGATACATGTCTGTGTGTAACACACACACGCACATACATACACACACACATACATATGTTTACATATAAAGTTCTATCAGTGTATCAATGTTTTTTTCTGGGAAGCCCACTCAGGAGGGCATTGTTTTTTCTCCCAATTGTTTGTCTAAAGAGGAAGAGGAGGGATAAACAATGGGAGAATGTTTCTAGTAAAAATCACCAGTGACCTCTGCTGCCGACCTCCGTGGTCTCCTCAGCCCTCACTTCCCTTGATTCACCAGCAGTGCTGGATGCAATCCATCTTCACCTTCCAGGCATGGCCGCCTTTCCACCTGCAGACGCTGCATTCTTCTAACTCCTTTTCAGTCTTCTTAGCAGGTCTCCCAGCTCTACATACCCAGTGTCCCCGGGTCAGCCCTCTGACTGTTTCTCATCTTTGCCTGTGATCATACCCTGGTGACATCACACAGACTCAGACTTTAAATATTCTGCCCGTCAGTGAGCACCGCTGCACATTTGCACCTTGGGCTGCCCCTGCACTGTGTCCTGTTTAACATTTATTTTGTTTTTAATTATGTGCCTCTCCCCCATCTCTCTCTCTCTCTCTCTCTCTCTCTCTCTCTCTCTCTCTCTCTCTCTCTCTCTCTCTCTCTCTCTGTGTGTGTGTGTGTGTGTATACATAAGAGTTCAGGTGCCCACGAAGGCCAGAAGACAGTGTTGGGTCCCTTGGCATTGAAGTTATACTGAGCTTTGACCTCAGTGTAGGTGCTAGGAAAGAACTTGGCTCCTCTGGTAGAGAAGTGCATAATCTTAACCACAGAGCCTCCTCTCCAGATACCTAAGCATATGTTTTAGTCAATATCTCCCATTTAGATATCAAAGATATATATATATATATATATATATATATATATATATATATATATATCCCAAACTTCCCCAATTCCTCCTACTTTGTATTTTCCCCTTGCCAGCCTCACAGTCTCTGCATTTGACAAGTTTAGGGATCACTCTTTTCTCTGTGTTTCCCTTCGTGTTTCCGCTCCATCCACCACACGCCCATCTTCACAAGTCTGGCCCTCCGGGGCTTCTTGCTCTGTGCTGCCAGCCCATTGCTTGCTCCTCACTGGGTCTGCTGACTCAGGCTCCCGAGATGTCCCTGGATTTTGTCTCTGTTCCTTCTGAGCACTCCCAACACCATGGTCAAGGGATCCTTCAAAGGCCTGTTAAGGCATGTCATATCTTTGCCGAGCGCCTTCAGAAGAAGTGCCTCTCTGCAGTGACTCTGTGGTCCCTTCTCTGACTGTACTTGTCCCCACTGTCCCATGGTCCACTCTGCCCCAGCCACTCCTGTCTGTCTGTCCGTCACTCAGTCAGGATGAACTCTCCTGCTGCAGACAGACGTTCATCACTTGCTGTTTTCACTGCTGGGGCTGCTTCGCCTCTCACAGCTTTCTGGTCTTTGTTCATACGCCACTTTCTCACCTGCTTTGGGGCCATTCTCCCCTGCTTCCTAGGACTCCTTATCACTTGAGCATTCTTGCATGGGGTTCTCTGCAATCATCCGTCTACCCTGGCTGGAGAGCTCTAGGAAGCAACACTATCCTGTGTCTCCTAAACTGGATGGTGGGAGGGTGTGTAGACTTGCTGTTCTGTTTTGTTGAACGGATGAACGCATTTCGGGGGTTAAAAGCAGAAAGACAGAGCAGAGAAAGGAAAGAGAGGGCTACTTGGGCATTTGGCTTTGTGTGTATTTTAGGAAGAGGATCCTCCAGGCACCAGAGTGGATGGCAGTGGCTCTGGAGATGCCAGGGACACAGGAACTTGGGAGGTCCTAGAATGGATCCAGATCTTTCTCCAGGTTTGGTGGTTGGGATTTGGTTCTGCCTGCTTGGAGAAGAGGGATCTGCATGTCTCTGAGGCTTGGCAAAGAATCATGGGAAAATGGGAAGGGGACAAGAGAACCCCACTGGAGGTAGAAAGGGGAGGAGACAGAGGGGTGCAGCAAGGAGACCAGAAGGAGTGAGGCTTGACTCAAGGACAGAGTTGGGTATAAGCCCACTTTCACCACCCCGTAGTGGTGCGTGAGTAGGTGCAGCGATAGAAGTACCTGTCTGCAGAGAAATTAAAAAAAAATAATTCACTTCCCATTAAAACCCCCAGCTTTACAACACTACCACACCCTCACCAGTGTTAATGGACAAACGTCACCCTGGTACGTGGTTTGCCAGTGACCTTCAGGGGCCTGGTTAGCTGTCTGAGGGTTGGTTTCCTCACGTTGGTTCTCGAAGATGGTCCTCCGGCCCAGTCCTCTGTCTACTTCTGAGCAGCCCCCCTTGGTTCTGTACTGAACCCCACGTTCCCATTGCAAGATGGTCATTGCCCCACTAGGCATTCCCAGGCGGCCTTCATCAGGGCTCTCCTTGCGCCCTAAGCAGGAAAGGTGGGAGGGAGTGACTGGAGCCAGTCAAGCGTAACCCTGTTACCATCAGCACTTTACAGTTCTGAGCCATTATTTTGCCAGATGATGCATAGCACAGTCCTGAGCTGTGTTCTAAGGGGTGGTGGGTGGAGGCAGGGGGAGGAGTCGCCCTGGCAACTCCCGGGCTGGAGGTTTTGCTGCTGTGACAGTTTCTCTTGTCAGGAAGCCTGGGTGTAATCCCAGAGATCTGCCTCTCCTCAGTGGTGTGACTGAGTCGCCGTTGCTGGGTCATCATGATACTATCTGGGGCACGGGAGGAGGGAGACAGTCCGAGTGGGAGGGGAGGAGAGGGGAACCCCCTCCTAGCTAGCCAGGAAATGTCCAGGAAGCCCGAAGCCCTGGTCGGCCTGGCTGGGCCTGTGGGTGTGTGTGGGAAGGACAGGAGGGGAAGCCCAGGAGCTGAGGAGGCTTTGCTGAGCTCCTCCTTCTGCCTGGGCATGAGTTTGTGCTGAGTTTCTCATGCTGAGGCCTGCTCCTGCCTGGAAAGCAAGTTCTGGAGTTCCCCCCTCCAAAGTGGCTGGGTGGGTGGGTCAGAGGCTGAAGCCACCATTGTCCAGCACCTTCCTGTCTGTGCCTTCTCAGACTGAGGGTCCAAAGGTTTCCTTAGAGGAGGTAAACTGATCCACGTTTATCGAGCAACACCTGCTATCTACCAGAGGATGGGATTTAATTCCTTGCCCTCCCCACATAACCAGCCCAGAGTGAAAACGTTGCTCCCAGTAGTGTGCAGCTCAGATTGCTTCCCCATGCTTTCACGGTGTGAGCATTGACTGCAATCAGGCTGGCAGGGCAGCATCTTCCTGCCCTTCGGTTCCGATGTCCCAGCTTCCCTTCCTCTGCTCACTGTCCTCTTCTTCCTTTCCCTTCCCTCCCACTCCCCTCTCTCCCCTCCCCATTCCTTCTCTTTTCCTCCCCCACCCCTCACTCCACCCCCACCCCACCCCACCTCTGCCCTACTCTATACTGGGATTGAAATGCAGGGCCTTGTGCATGTTAGCAACTGCTCTACCACTGAGCTGTATTTCCACCCCACATCTCATACTTAGTTGCCCAGGCTGGCCTAGAACTATCTGTACTCCATGCAGGCCTTGAATGTGCCATCCTTACGCCCTGGAATCACAGTGCCAGTTTTGAAACTATTGTCCCAATCCGAGCTGCTGGGTCTCTTTTCTGAGTGCTTGGTAACCCTAGCTGGAAAAAGGCTGGAGTGAGTGAGTCTGGGACACAGAGGGGACTGGGTGAGGAAGGGCCACTGGGAAGCACAGGGGTGAGGATTATAGGGACAAGTTCTGGGACAGAAAGCACTTGACAGCCAGGACAGGGAGAAGGGTATGGGCCCGTGAGACACCTAGGAAGGCAGACACAGGAATATGGTGTTCACCTCCAGCTCCTCCCACCTTCCTCACAGCCCTGCAAATTGTTCCCTGGCAGTCTTTACTGGAGCCCTCAGTGAGGAGCAAGGATTAGATTCATGCCACACACCAGGATAGGCAATTCCTCCTGTCTCCTGGCACCTGGCGGGGCTGCACAGAGGGAGGTGTTTTTGAGAGTGGAATGAGAATTAGCAGGTCACCACCAGGGGGCACTTTCTGCCTGCTGTGAATCACCTCCCAGACCCGAAGGGAGAGCGCTTTACTGCAAGACAACACAACCTGGAGAAGAAGCTGGAGCCCCTGAGATGTAACCAGGCCTGAGCAAACACTCTCAGGAGCCCCACTGACCTGGAACCAAAGTCTCACAGGGGCTGGTTGCTGACTCCAGGCCTAGAGCATTCCTGTTTCCAGAACCTTGGGTTATAAACCAGGAGGGAGCATGGCTGGCACAGGGGCAGGCAGAGGTGGAGGCTCTCCCTCACTGTGCCCCTGCCAAGCTGCTGTGCCTCTCAGTAAGGGCCTCTCTCTCCTCATAGTCCTGCAGACCTTTGAGGTTCATGCTTGTCTGCTACCTGCTGCTCTTCCTTGGGGAGCTAGCTTTTGATTCCTGCTGACTAAACCGAGACCCCAGCTCTGTGATGCCCTGCCCCCACCACTCAGCCACATTTCTGTCAGAGACAGCTGCTATAATCAGTGCATCAGCTCCGCACGCCCATTAGGCTGCTCTTCAAAGCCCCAGAGTACAATGCAGGGCTACACACAACATGCTTATTTAAGGGGACTTGGTAAAGTGTCCGTTGGTTCCCTGATGTTTGCAGTTGTCATATCCCCCAGCTCCCAGCTTTTCTCTGGCTGGCCCTAAGGAGCTACCCTTCACCTTTTATGCTTCAAGGATTGCCGGAGTTGTAGCCACATTAGTGTCCTAGTCCCTCTCGGGAATAAAGTAATATTTCACTGTCTGGCTGTGCCATATCATTTTGCTTATGTGCCGATGGGTATCTGAGTCATTTTTAAGTCTTAGTTATTCGGAACAATGTAGCAGCTTCTATTGTGTAGAAACACATGTTCATTTCTCCTGGGTCTGTACCTAGGAGTGGACTGGTTATGTGTAACATTGTTGGAAACCAACACTCTGTTCTCAGCTGTGATTGTGTCAGTTAACATCCTGTCACAGGTGTTAGTAATCAGGTGATTTCCTTCCGCCTAACTTTGGGGACCTGGCAACAGATTACATCATCACCTGCCACCTCTAAGTACTCCAGGGGTGGCAGGTGTAGCTCATAAAAGGCCCTAGCCACCCCTGTTCTCCCCCCAGCTTCCACTGGGGACAGCAGGGAAATGGTTCTGTTTCCTTTCTCTGTCTCTCTGTCTCTCTGTCTCTGTCACTCTCTCTCCCCCTCTCCCTCCTACTCCCTCTCCCCTTCTGTGTGTGTGTGTGTGTGTGTGTGTGTGTGTGTGTATCTGTCTGTCTGTATGTCTATCTCTTTCATGTCCTCATTTCGAGGAGACCCTTTGCTCTCCTCCCACCTTTTATACTAGATCAGTTGCATGGCATAATTTCTTAATGGTGTGCACACCTTGGCACTAGCCTGCCAAAGGTACTCCAGTCTCACCGCTCTAACCTATCTAAGGTCTTTTAGCATTATTACTTACAGGGAGGGCTGTTTCCTTCTGTACTATCAGCTCCCAGCAACCTGACTCAAGCAGGTATTTAATATCTGTTGTTGTCTGGGTGTAGTGGTGCATGCCTTTAATCCCAGATCTCTGGAGGCAGAGGCAGGAGGATCTCTCTGAGTTTGAGGCTATCCAGGTTTACACAGCAAGTTCCAGGACAGCCAGGATTTCGTAGAGAGACCCTATCTCAAAAGTAAAAAACAAAAAACAAACAAACAAAAAAAACTAGATTGTCTAAACAAAAAGTGGATGAACAGGTTCCTTTAAACAAGCTGCCCAGAATCTGCAGCTCTGGGCTTCCTGTCACATTCTGGTCTTAGGTCTCTGAGCCTCTTTAACCAGCTTTCAGCACAGCCACTAGCCTGTTTTGAGCATTATCTGTGGTTGCACAGTTTGGCCCAGAGTTCTCCGAAGTTGGACAGGGCCTCTTTCTCATTTCCGTATCATGGGCCTCTATCTTGGGGCCCTGCACAGGATGGAGGCTCTGAATGTGGTTGTTGGAAGGAGGAGGAGTGGTCTGACTCCAGCAGGGGTCATCACAAGGAACAGAAAACTCTCTGGACGAGGGGTGAACTCTGAAGTCAATGCAGTCAGCAGGGGCCTAGGGCCTCATGAAGGGTGGGACTGCTGGCCTCCAGGCTTGTCTCAAGTCTTTAGGCTCCTTAAATGAGGAGAGGTTAGGGGAGTGTCCTGATCCTCCTCCCAGGCCAGATGCCACTCATTTCCAAAGCTTTCCCCAGGTGGGAGCTCCGAGGCCATGGGGACGAATGGTAGCGATGGGAGACGATAATATTGACCAAGCATGATGAGGGCCCTATGGGTCACCTCTAGGTGTGTGTGTGTGTGTGTGTGTGTGTGTGTGTGTGTGTGTGTGTTTGTACGTGCACGAGTGCGTGTCCATGGAATGGGGAGGCTGTGCATAACACGTGCTGTACATAGCACGAAAAGGGTCTTGCATCTGTGTGATGTACATGTTTTGGTATGAGCCATACTATGTCATGCTTATCCCACAGGCCACTCCCATATCATGTATGTGAAGTTTTCCCACAAATGTAACTCCTTCATTTCTGTCCCTAGACTGCAGTCCTTGAAGGCTCCTCATGAAATCCCTTACCTTTATGACAACCCCACACCGAGCAGGGTGAGACAGTTTGGTTCCTAGAGTGTGAACAGGGTCAGTTTATTGGAAACAGACAACTGAGAGACTCCTCAGAGAGAACCTGGACTCCAGGCTGACAGGATTTGTATGTTAACCTAGCATCTCTTCCCTCTCTCAGATCCTAAACGAGCCTCCAAGTGACAGGGGCAGCCCCACTCCACTGTATGGGTGAACCATGCTCCTATTTGACCCAAGGCCCAAAGCTACAGGGACTAAATGAGAGGGGGCAGGAAGCAGTGCTATGTACAGAGGTAGGCAGGGTTGGGTCCAAGACAGAGTAACCAAACTTCTCTCTCTGAGAAGAAACCTTGTTGTGCACCATTTTAGGCACGTCTCACCATTAGCTGCCAATGAGCACTGTATTTTACTTTGAGCTCAACACACTATCCAACATTCTAGAGTCTTGAAGCTCAGGAGACACAGTGCCCAGTGACCCTGAAGCTTTGATTGTAGATCTCAGTTTTGAGATTCAGAATGTGATTGGGGAGTCACCTTTTGACTTTTTTTTTTTTTTACACATATGTAATACCGCATGCCTCAGGTGGGTGCTATGAGTTCCATTTTCTTGGGTATTTGAGAGCCAGGGGGAAAGGAGTGGGGAGGCTTGAGTTTGGGCTGGCTTTGTGAGGGAAGTGGTATGGAGCCTTTTGCGTGATAAAGCTGTAGTGTGTCCAGCTGGCCATCTCTCCTGGGAGAGAAGTGGTAAGACTATAGCCATTCTCTTGACCATATTAGAGTTGACTTGCTACCCCAAGTGACAGAGACAGTAAAGTCCCCTTGTCTGTGTCCCCACAAACTCTGTGTCCAGCTTGGGGTCTGCATCTAGATATGTGAAGGGTGGCTTTGAAGATGTGAGCAGGGCTGGGAATATCTCAGCTCGCAGGAATATCGTAGGGTAGAGCGGGGATTGAGAGTAGCTCAGCTCCCAGGAGTATCCTAGGGCAATGTGTAATTGGTGTGGGAAGGGAGAGTTTTGGAATATTCTGATTTTTAGACCTGTAGAAATGTGATATCCAGGGTTTTTAGACTCCCAGTAGCGAGTAGCGCTAACATCAGCGGCTGCATGAATTGCTTCCTGCCCCCATCTTCATGCTGGAGCTCCGCCCACTTCCACAGCCCAGGAGCCCTTGGGGCTCACAGGGGATGTAGAGTTCACCGGTGCCCACCACGCTGCAGCCCCCACTGTTCCTCAGGACACCGGTGGCCCCGGTGCAGTATTCGGTCCTCAGCATGGGCGTGCCCACCACACAGGGCTCATAGAGAACGGCTCCTTTGGAGCTGCTGACAGCTGTGGGGACAAGAAAGCATGCTTAGAGCCCCACGGGGACCATCCCCTCCTCTGGGCCATCCCAGTCTCTGAAACTCCCAGCACTTCTACCTGCCTCCAAGGATCCATCTATCCTTTCTAATCACACCCAGTGCTTGGAAGCACCCGTCTTTCCCTGGAGCCTTGGTGAAGCTGGGACTAACGCCCGACTCCCCTCACTGACTCTCCTCACCTTGCACCTCTTTCCTGACCCTGCTGCTAACCCTCCAGCAGCACCTCCTATGTTCAGGTGGTGACTTGGGTGGGCAGCCCTGCTGGATTTTCTCCACCCGTCCAGAAGTACGGCAGTCAAGCACATTCCGTGGGGATGTGAGAGGTTCCGGAGGGCTGGGTGGAATGTGGTGAGTTTCCACCCCGGGGAATTTTACCAAAACCCCGGACCCAGAGTCCAGGATTCATGACTCAGCTACTTACAGATATTCACAGGCCCGATGCCTTCACACAACCTAGAGAAAGAAGGGAAAAGAGCTCAGGTTCCTGCCTTGAAGGGAGCCCTGCTTTCTGCCCTCACTGTGTTAAGGAGGGGTAAGGGGGTGGCAGATTGTGCTTTGCTTCCCAAGACTGTGGGATGCCAGCAGCAGCAGCTGCCCTAGGGAGGCAGGATAACAGCCACCCTGGTACCCATCTGTGCTCACCTGTGCTCCTCGCCCTCCAGCAGGCGCCTGTAGGTGGCGATCTCGATGTCCAGCCCCAGCTTGGAGTTCATCACCTCTTGGTACTCCTTGAGCAGGCAAGCCATGTCCTGCTTGGCCTTCTGCAAGGCCTCCTCCAGCCCTGCCAGTTTACACTTGGCGTCAGAGAGGGCAGCCTCCCCCTGCTGCTCTGCCTGGGCAATGGCTCCCTCGAGTTTGCATCGCTGGGGAGAGGGCACAGGAAGGTGTTACTGGGACTAGACACACAGAGGAAGTGTGGCCGGGGTAGGCAGGGGTGGGGTTCTGGCTAATAAATAGATGGTAGTGCCTGGCTGGTTTTCACAAGCCTAGGAGAATTGAGTGGGTCTAATTTAATAAGCAACTTAGTCATGTGAAGGTCAGGATCACAGGGTGAGAGCCTGGGTTCGGTCCTCTGAATCGCTGCTTCTCTGACAGCGGGGAACCTGACTTTGTGGGGCTGCTCATGCAGCTCATGGGCAGCTTGCTTCCTGTGACACAAGGTGTAACAGGCTTATCTCTCTTCCTCACTGACAAGGTTTGTCCTGCCCTGTATGGCCCAGCAGGAAAGTGGACCTCTGCTGGGTTCTCCCAGTTACTCTGGGACCTCACCTGGGCTTTGACTGTTTCGATGTCCTGCTGAAGCCTCTGGATTAGCTTGTTCATTTCCAGGATCTCGTTCTTGCGGTTTCGTAGGTTGTCACTGTGGTTCCCAGCTGTCATCCTCAGCTCCTCATACTGGACAGAGAGGTGAGAACCCAGCCCTTCACTGTGGCATCTCTTGGCCCCTTCCTCACTGTCCCCAGCCTCTTGTCCATCGGCTTGCTAGCTTTGGTGCTCCATGACCATACTTATCCTGAATCCTGTTTCTTCCTAGCTTAGGTGCTCCATGACCATACCTATCCTGCATCCCATTTCTTCCTGGCCTACATGTTCCATGACTATACTTATCCCACATCCCATTCCTTTTCCAGTTCTCATTGATGCCACGGGCCTTGTGTGTCTGCTCCTTGTTCCTATATCCCGCAGCCCCAGTCTCTGTTCCATACATTCCTAGATTCCTCCTTTTCAATCTGGTTCCTTCTCTGCACCAGAGCCTGAGCTCTGCTGAGGGGTATTCCCATTTTCTATGTCCCGAGGATTTTAGAAGGACTGTATGTTCACCCTGGAGTTGGACAGTCAAAACCAAAACAACATGATGCCTTGCTTTGGCTAACTTCAAAACAACAATCAGAAATCAGATTCAAAGTGGAAAAAAATACTAAGTTAGCGGTCCTCCTCCTGCTCTCTGCTTATAAGCATCGTGTGTCCTTTGAGAGCAGGACAAATGTCAATGTTTCTATTTGTTCAGACTCCATGTGCTGCCCCTCCTGTCATCTGTGGAAGCCTCTGCTTGTCCTTGGAAACTGCCAAGTGTTCCCATGGGCTTAGGTGTGACTGGACCAGTGTCTTTCCTGATGGGATCTTAGATTCCTTCAGACAGGGACAATCTGTTGTCACCGTCTCCTGCTATCCTATTTAAAGCCACACTCCACAGCACCTCTGTGGGTCACCCTCCCTTACCCTCTTCATGGCGATGCTGTGTGTGTGTGTGTGTGTGTGTGTGTGTGTGTGTATGTGCTGTGTGTGGTGTGTGTGTATGGTGTGTGTGTGTGGGTGTGTGGTGTATGTGTGGTATGTGGTGTGTGTGTGCTATGTGTGTGTGTGCTATGTGTGGTGTGTGTATGTGGTGTGATGTGTGTGAGTGTGTGGTGTGTGTCTGTGTGTTTTGTGTGTGTATGTGTGCTGTATGTGTGTATGTGTGGTGTGTGGTGTGTGGTATGTGCGTGTGTGTGTGTGCTGTGTGTGTATGTGTGCTGTGTGTGTATGTGTATGTGTGGTGTGTGGTGTGTGTGTGTATGTGTGCTGTGTGTGTGTATGTGTATGTGTATGTGTGGTGTGTGGTGTGTGTGTATGTGTGCTGTGTGTGTGTATATGTATGTGTATGTGTGGTGTGTGGTGTGCGTGTGTATGTGCTGTGTGTGTGTGTGTGTGTGTGTGTGTGTGTGACCCCCCTCTTCCGAGCTGGTACTCCTGTCTGTCATGTTTATTGCCTGCCCTCTGCTCTGTCTCCAAGAAGGAAAATGGCGGAAGGCAGGCTTACTGCCCATCCCCGTTCCTGCTGCATCTGCAGCTCCATGTTCTGTGCTCCGCACGTGAGAGATTCTCAACGGACAGTTGCTGAATGTGGGAGCTAGTGTGTGAGCGCATGTACACTGCATTACACAGACAAGCCATTGAGGCTGAGATGACATGACTTGTTAGATCCAGCTGCCCCAGGGCTCCCCTTGTCCTCTCAGCGAGCCCCTAATTACTGAGTCTGGAGCACCCTTAATCACTGTTTCTGTTCCAGCACCAGGAACACCCAAGCCAGCGGCCTCCACCTACACTGTGAAGCTCAGAAACCTCTCTGCCACCAACACCAATTATACTGATTGAATGCTGCCTAGAGGGCTGCTCTACAGAGTCTGTGGATAAACAGAGCTAGGGACCTGGCACCCTGGTGACAAGGCTGGCCTGTTTGTGGGGTCCTGCTCTGCAGAGACCTGACCTGGCAGAAACAGCAGAGCTGAGGTTTCTGTGGGTCCCTGGGTGCTGCGGAGTGGCCCAGACTTGTTAGGTCCTTAGCTATTCTGAGGCAGAGAGCACTGAGACCCTGTCTTCTGTTTCTCCCCATTCCCTGCCTTTGCCCCCTCTGCTGTGATGCTTCTCCCAGCCCCTCTGCACCCCAGCCTTACCCTGCACTGGTACCAGGCCTCTGCTTCTGCTTTGCTGCGGCTGGCGATGTCATCGTACTGGGCCTTGATCTCGGCTACGATGCCGTCCACATCCAGATCCCGGCTGTTGTCCATCTTCACGATGACTGAAGTCTCCGAGATCTGAGATTGAAGCAGGCTGATCTCCTGAAGAGGTCACAAAGGAGGAGTGAGCACCAAGGGCACAGCCATGAGAGGAGCCCACTCAGATGTCCTATGACTGTTCCTGCTCCTCCCGGCCTGAAGTCCCCAGTCTGCTTCTTGTCTTGTCTTTGCCCCTTATTGCTGTGGTGACCCAGACCTTCTCTAGGGGAGACCTGAAAACCATCTATCTGGATAATATGACTCTGGGGAGTCTTGCTCCCGGAGTGCTTGAGATGTCCTTCTAGAGTTTGCCTTGGCTCTCCTGCACACCCGTGTCCCTCCGGAATTTGCCTGACAGATCACCCAGAAGACCTTAAGTGGCCATGGATACCTCCTCAAACAGGGCTTTCAGGAACTCAATCTCATGTTCTAGAGCCTCCAAGTTGGTTTCCAGGTCAGCCTTCACCAGGAAGGCTGTGTCCACATCCTGTAACACAGTGACAGACCATGACCTGGATCAGCGGTGTGCACAGCCGTGCCCGACACTAGCACAAGCCTGGGCAAGTTGATGGCAGGGACGGCTGTGGGCTCAGGCTCTTCTCTGAGCCCAGGTGGAGGCAAAGGGTGATGGGGCCAGCAAGGAGAAAAGGACTGAGCGTGAGCCCCATGGGGAGGATGTAGAGGGATTGCTAGGGGCTCCCCACAGCTCCTGCACAGGGGATCCTGGAACTGTGTAGTTAGCTTGGGGTAAGCCATACGGGCAGGCAGGCAGGTGCTTGGGTAGGTAGATTCACAGCCATTCCCCGGCTCTGAGCCCATGTAAGGTGGCAGGAGGGCATGTGGAAATCAGGCTGGTCCCTGTCTCTAGGCAGGTTGGAGCTGAGTGGAGCATCAGACCTTCTTTTCCAGGGTCAGCACAAGAGGCCAAGGGAGAGGAACTTATTTGTGGGCCTTGGGGCATGGACATCTGGATTCTCTGCTTCATTATGCACCACCTCACCTTCTTCAAGGTGACAAACTCATTCTCAGCACAGGGACGCAGGGACAGTTCCTCTTCATACCTATGGGGAGGGGGAGCATCGTTTTAATCAAGGTGTAGAGTTTGGAAGAGTCCTCTCAGGGGGCTCTGGCCTTCTCTCCAGATCCTTATGACTCTTTCCCTCTGGGGACAGACACTTGTCACCCGAACACCTCGGTTACCATTCATCCTGCCCCTTCTCACCGCCAGCAGCCTGGTTCTATGATGCTTCATACCCTGAGGTCCTCAATACTACCTCATTCTCTTGCTAAGGAGGAAGCCCCCTCATCTAACCATTTCCTTTGGAAATGGGAGAAAGGTCATCTTTCCCAAGCTGTTCTGAGGTGGCTGTAGTCCCAAGGAGATTCCCAGCTGACCCTGTGCCTCTTCCTTGCCTGCAGGGTATGTCTGGCCCCCACCTGAAGCCCAGTGGCAGAGGTAGCAATTACCTACTTACCAGAGCACAGAAACGCCCAGGTGTACCCCTCCCACTTCCTAGGGGCTCCTCAGCCCACACACTGTCCCCAAGGCAGAGGGAATGGGAACGAGGGTTCAACATGGCTACAGAGACTGTTTGGTGAGGAGAGCCAGTCCAGGGAAACATCCCTGTGCTCCTGGTGCCCACCTCTCTTTGGTTTAGCAAAGCTCTCCCTAGCTTTGATAAGGAGGTCTGGAGCTATTGTCTGAGTTCAAATCCCCACTCTGTCACACACTAGACATAACCCAACTGGGTGGGGGGCAATGAGTTTTCAGGCCCCATTATTCACAGGGGTATCCCCGGTAGAACGGGGGCAACCCAGGCCTGTTTCAAAAGCCTCTTATGAGTTAGTTGACACCTGGGATGTCCTCTGACAATGCACTGGCGGCGACAAGCGTTGTGCAAGACTCTTCCCTTGGGGTTGATGTGCCAGAAGGACCTCATATTTAAAACCCCTAAATCTCATTTTGAGCTGTGAGCCAGTCTAAACTTGCCTTGCTATGCACTTCTCAAGGAAGTCATGGCCCCTCTGAGTCTGACCTTTGCTCACCCCCACAACCTGCCTGGCACTCGTCTGCTCCCCTTCCCTCCCTTCATTTTTCTTCAAGTCTACAGTGGCCTTCAGTGAATAGATAAAAGGAGTTTCTGAGATAGAGTCTTACTCTGTAACCCTTGATCTCACTCACTATGTAGCTCAGGGTAGCCCAAACCTCACAATCGTTCTGTCTCAGCCTCCTGAGTGCTGGTATTACAAGATATGCACCATTATACCAGGCTTTTGGTATCTTTTAGAAGAAGGGGTCTACTGGAAGAAAAATTATCTATCAAGGACGTGGTCCAAACATGTCCCCTATCCCTACTCCTTGTCTCTTCTCTCTTCTGTGGTTCTTCTTGCCACTTATTCACATGTAAGTATAAAGGCTTTTGGTGCTGTGGGGTAGGGGTGGGACACTACATCCTAGCACAGTGCCTGTCACCAAGAAGGCCAATTGTTGACACTTAACAGTCATGTCCCCCAACATGGCTCCATTCTACTGACACGCTCTGTGTCCCATCTTCTTGTACCATTTCTCCTCAATGGAAACATGTCTCTCCCACCCCATGCCCTGTTTCTATGAGGCTCTGAGCGGACATGCCCCAGAATCTTCCAGATAACAAGTTCTCTCTCTGGGCTTCCTATAAGCTGGGGGTCTACATTTCATGAACATTGTGTGGCAAGTTCAGGACCTGTCTTCTGGAGAGTGGGTGAGATGGGACGGACAACAGAAACCCACAGTCCCTCTAGGGGACAACAGGGAAGCCAGATGTCTGTCAGGAGACAGGACGTGAGCTGTGATGTCTGGGTGGGGATGAGGGACTCCTGAAAGGAGGCTCGTCCAGTGGAGGGAGGAGGAGCCACAGGATCAGAGAGGAAATAGCACTGGGGACTAGAACATAGTTCTTGGTGTGTAAAGGGTTTGGCAGAATGGAATCCCAGCTAGGAATGTAGCTGGAGCAGCCCTGGGGCTCCATGAGTGGCAGGTGAGAGAACTTTTGCAGCAAGGTCTTTCAAAGTCCCCATTCAAGCAGGGAGGAAGGAAGGGAGACAGGGCAAAGACACTTTCCAGGGCTTCCATGGTTGGTGACAACATGGATGCTCTACACTACTTAATTGTTTTGCCGTCGAGTTCCCCGCTTTATAGGTGAGGAGACGGGGGTCGCAGTTGTTTCTGCGGCTTTCTTGCTCTAGTCCCTCTGCAGAATGAAGGTAGAGGCCACTTACTTTTTCTTATAACCCTCCAGCGCTTCCTGGAGGCTGCAGAGCTCAGCCTCCAGTCTGCCATGGTCCCCGGACACGCAGTCCAGCTGTCGCCGCAGGGCGCAGATGTAGCCCTCGAAGAGTGGCTCCATGTTGCTCTGGCAACTTCTCTGCTGCTGCATGAAGTTCCACTTGGTCTCCAGAAGCTTGTTTTTCTGCTCCAAGAACCTCACCTGCCCCCAAGAACGGGTGTCACCATGTAGAAAGGACCCATAGACCATCACCAGGTCTCTGCAGAGACCGACACCCAAAGGGATGTATCTTTGTGTCTCCTTGGGCTTAGGGACCTTAAAGGACTCTCACCTTCCCCCTCAGTAGTCAGAAGGGGCAGAAGGGCTGCCGTTGCAAATGCATGGGGCTGGCCACATGCAGCTCTCTGGCTGACCCCTCGGAAGCCCCATGACCCGGGTCAAGCCTCCTCCCTTTGTGGGCCTCTCTCTCCTTGCCATAAGCACACCCACACATCAATGCCTGGGTCTAAGGGCACAGGTCAGGTCAGGTCAGGAGTTGTGCCCCAGCTCTGCTGACTCTGTCTGTCTCTGATGCTCCACTTTATGTAGAGGCATCTGAAGGACATAGACTCCCAGGAATGCAGGCTGTGGTCTACCTCTTACATTTTTGTGGGTTGGGCTCAAGATAGGAAGCAGCTGCATGAGTTGATCTGGTCACCTGTGCACCAGTCACAGGCACACAGAGAGAGTATGGTCCGTAGCCTTGCTATGGGCTTCTTATAGCAAACCTGTTAAGATAGCTGCAGAGGGGATGTTACTCCGCTGTGGTCAGCAGCTGCAGCAGCAGCCTAATAGAAGCTCACGGCGAGCCCCCCCCCCCATGGAGTGTTTATAACCAAAACATAACAGACTTGAAAAGTAAAATAATGTTGATGGACCAGCTCCTTTCATTCATTTGCACGAGTGTGTCTGTGTGTGTGTGTGAGTGTGAGTGTGTGTGCATGTGTATGTATGTGTGTGTATGTGTATGTATGTGTGTGTATGATGTATGAGTGTGTGTGAGTGTGTGTGTGTGATATGTGTGTGTGAGTGTGGTGTGTGTGTGCATGTGTATGTATGTGTGTGTATGTATGTGTGTGTTTGATGTATGAGTGTGTGTGATGTGTGTGTGTCTGTGTGTGTGAGTGTGTGTGTGCATGTGTATGTATGTGTGTGCCTGTGTATGTATGTGTGTATGATGTATGAGTGTATGTGAGTGTGTGTGTGTGTGTGTGATATGTGTGTGTGTGAGTGTGGTGTGTGTGTGTGTGTGATGTGTTATCACACACATGTGGGAGAGTCAGATCTCTCCCACATCTGGGGATCTAGCTCAGGTTATCAGACCTGACAGCAACTGACTTTACCCTTTGATCCATGTTACTGGCCTGTGTTTTTGGGGGCTGGGGGTTGATGCAGGGTTTTATGTATTTCAGGCTGACCTTATATTCACTATGTAGCTGGGGATGACCTTGAACTCAGATCCTCTTGCCTTTACCTCCCGTGTGTTACAGGCAGGTACCACCATGCCTGGCATCACAGGCACATTTGTAAATCACCTCCTTTGAGTCTCCCACCGTATCATCTGTCTATCCCCAAACCAGGCAGCAAAATCCCTGAGGCTGGGCTGTGATCAGCTTCCATAGAGGTTCCGGGTAAGGGAGTGGGCTCTACCAGGATTCAGGGTATTTGCCCCAATCCTTGGAGTTTCCAGAAACAATAGCCAAATGCTTGGCCTGGACTCTGAGTCTCTAGGGTATAGAAACAAACCCAGGGGAATTAGGGGTTACAGGCCAGCTCAGTGTACCTAAAGGTATCAAGTCCAAAGCTCCCCAGAGCTTTGGTTTGGGGGCTTCCAAGTGCAAAACTCGGGTAACAGCCACCTTGTGCTCTGAACTCTGCTCCGCTTTTGCCTCACCCCAGGTCTAAACAGATGGAAAATTTGGGATTCGTGGTGTTTATGATCTCCGCCTCCAGGCCTAAGAGTTTGGGGACAGCTCAGGTACACGGGAGGCAGTTTTATTCCTCAGGCGGAAGGCCGTTAGTTAGCTCCGGAGCTTTGGGAGTCTCTCTGACAGTCTGCCCTCTGACAAGCTTGATGATCTGTCAGGTGGCACGCTGAGAAAGGTCATATTCTCACAAAGAGAGGAGTGCGGAAGGGCCTGGACTGGGCACGGTTCTATGCACCGGTAACCCAAGAACCCGGGACAGAGGCTGGAGGAGAGCTGCAAATTTCAAGCTAGTGTGGACTGGGAAGCAGGCATTTTCAGTCACGAGCGGGCATGGAATGCATAAGAGGCCCACGGGCGAACCTCCATACAGAACAGATCCAGGATGCTCTCTGCCGCAGTCCTCGCCCCGCCCCACCCTGGCTGCCCTTACCTTGTTGATGAAGGATGCAAATCGGTTATTCAGGCACTTGATCTGCTCCTTCTCATCTCTCTTCACGCTTTGCACCGTTGGGTCAATCTCCAGCTCCAGGGGGACCAGCAGACTCTCGTTGATGGTGACAGGAGTGATGCAGGCGGGAGATCCGCAGGCGGCTCCCGCTCGGTACCCGAAGCCTGGCATGCTGCATCTGGAGGCCACACGGGGTCTCCCGAAGCCCACGTTGCATAGGCTCCGAGAGCCAAGGCAGCCTAGGGCTCGGAGGCCCCCGCCAACCCCGGGCCGAGAGGGCACCTTGCTCACTTCATAGTGGGTGACCATCCGGGGCATGATGGCCGAACATGAGCTGAAGCTCCGGTTGCCACATCTGGAGCTCAACTGGAAATTTCGGCATGACATGGCTTGGGAGGCAGAGGTGGATCCCTGGAGAGGAAGGAGAACGGGGACCACGGGACTGACCAAACCGTGGCTCAGCTTTTCCCCTTTTTATTTGGTGGGGACTGGGGGACTGGATTGGTTCAAACCCCTAATCACTACTAAATCAGGTTTATGAGCTTGGGGTATTGGTAGCTGCTAGGTACAAGGTGCAAATTAGGGTAGCGAAGAGCAAGAAGGAACCAGTTGTCAATGTCAGGGGTGGGGGGTGTCCTATAAAAGTCCATCTGTCCTCCTTCCTTGTTTATGGAATGATGAAAGGGGTCAACCATGCACTTATAGATGCTGTATCCAGTGGCTCAGCCTCCAGGGACAGGACAGTGGAACTTTGGGTTGCTCATCGAGGGGATTTCCCTGAGAGGGAGGCAGGAGTACAGAGATTTTAAAGACTGTATTTACTAGAGGGCTGTATCAGCGTTTTCCTCTAGATACCTCACTACTCCAGGGGCTTCCAGGACATATCCCTTAGACATATCCATGGAGGAAGAAGCTTCCCATGGTGTACCACACCTTGTCCCTGCATTGGAAGCTCCCGTGTCCCTGCACAGCTAGGTCACACGGTCCTCCAGGCACAGATACTGGATCCAGGACACACATCCAGACTGCAGGGGAGTTGGGAAGAGAGACCTGAGCATGAGGAAAGGAGAGAGGCAGAGAAGAGAGGATTAAAGAGGGGAGAGGAGAGAAGAGGGGAGAAGGGAGGAGAGGAGAGGGGAGGGAAGAGGGGAAGGGAGAGGGGAGGAGAGAGGAGAGGAGAGAGAGACAGAGGAGAGGAGAGGGAAGAGGAATGGAGGGGAGGGGAAAGGAGAGTAGAGGGGAAAGGAGAGAGAAATAGAGAGGGAGAGGAAAGGAAATGACACCCTCCTACACTCTGTGCCCCTGCCAAGAATGACTGTGTGAAGTCTGAACCATTGTCCGCACCCCCTCCCCAGATGATGATGAGGCCTGCTCCAGCTTGGGGGTGTCTGTGGGGACAGTATTGTCCTTGGGAATGTTCCAGATGGATCCAAGCTCTTGGCATGAGATGTTCAAAGCCTCCTCAACCTTTAACTCCTCTTTCTGCCCACCAGCTGGGCCAAATGGCTTTCCCTTTTTATTGAGATTACGTTCCGGTCAGGAGCCCACAGTATGGAAGTGTTGATAGGGGCTGTACTAACAATCCAAGACCATCCTGGGCCTTTTGTATCTATAATCTAATTAGCTATAGTCTAATATGGGGCTGGTGGCCACAAGGCGGGGACTGGACCCCTTTCTGTCCGCCCTCATGTGCTCTGTGGTTCCAGAGGAAGAAGCCTGGGTTCAGAGCCTGTCTTCCTTGTCTTGCTACCTGTACATCAGCAGACTGGAATGCGAAACTGTCTTGGGCCTTGGGAATTCTTGCCTAATTGGGCCATTTCATGATGTCCTCTTAGCTTTGGGTCTGAGAGTGAGGGGTGTAATTAGAGGCCAGTCGATGGTTGGGAGGCAGAAAGTAGAGTGAGCTGGGGTGTTCCGAGGTGAAGATGGGAGTCTTAGGGCCCAGGAAGCGGTTTGAAGACCAGTGGCACTGCTACAGGGATGGGTAGTGGACTGAGCCACTCGGGTTGCTGGAGCCATGTGCATGCTACAAAGCCACAACCCTCCTCCCTCTGTCTCCAGGATGGATGCTGGTCTCAGGAACCCCAGGCTCAGGGCTGAAGGCAGGATCCTTTACAGCACTTGTGGGACCATTTGTAACCAGAGTTCGCAGTTCTGAGGTTCTGGCTGGGTATGAGACACAACACACTCGGTGACGACCGTGGGTGCTCAGTGACATTTTATTACAGCAGTTCTGGGACATAGACATGCGTAAGAAGAGCGGACATCTCGGGAGGTTTGGCTGCTACTCTGAAGCAGTTAACTTTCTTTTCACACAGCACAGAGGCAGACAGACCAATTGCCTTTGGGAAGTATTTTGGTCTTGAACTCGTAGCAGATATTTGAGGACTCACAACCCTTCAGACTAAACCACTGTGAAGACCAGGTTCTAAAAACCCTCTGTGCAATCCCCTCCTATAACCTCACCCTCCCTCTGTGCAACCAGGAGTGCCCCTGTGTCCCTAGAGCAAGAGCAGGCAGCAAAGATCTGCCTTTCTCTTCCAGCTTCCTGACTGCCTCTGCCCTGAGGGGATTAGAGTCTTCTTGTAGCCAAGACAAGGGATGCACGGTCCTCACATCTCAGAGTCACTCAGGGGCTGGGAATCAAAGAAAGGTGACTTTGGTCACCAAGGTCAAGTTTAAAGTTCCCATGAAGGACTAAGAGCCTCTTCCGGTTGCAGAGTCTAAGCAGGTTGAGAAGGACTTTTTGCGTACCCGCTCTCCCACTGCTTAAGAGGAAAGGTATAGCCTAGAGCAGTAGGGTCTGTGTGGATAAGGTTGGACTTTGAGATCAAGTACAGGCCACTTGCTATCCGTGCCTCTTGCTGGGGACTGCGGGCATGGGGTAAGCATCAGGCCTTAGTGCTGGGGAGCTGGGGGCCTGGGGACAGTGCGGAGGCAGGTGGTACTTTAGCTCCTGTAGCTCTTGGTGGACGATGTCTTGGAGACAATGCGCATGCTTGAGCTGCTGCCGCTCACACTGCGGCCGCTAGTGGAGCTAAAGCCTCCGCTGCTGCCTCCACCGTAGCAGAGGCCACTCCCACTGTAGCCGGCTCCGCCGTAGCCACCGCCGCTCACGCACAGGCCGCCACCTCCGCTGTAGCCTGTGCCCCCGGAGGAAGAGACTACAGCTGAAAGAAGAAGGCGCGGTGGTCATTGGCAGTTGTCAGACATCCCTCCCAGGCTCCTCCCTCTCCAGGCTGCCTCTCCTGCACAGGGCTTTGCTCCAGGCTGCTCTCTCCCCAGGGAAGCTGGGAGGACAGACAGCTGCCTCCATAAGCAGGGGGAGGTAGGGCGAGGCTGACTTCAGGACTCTGTCACTGCCTGACTGAGAATGAACATCCATAAGGGGCTCTGTGACTTTCGAAGCTTCCGCAGCTGTGATGTACAGGTCCCCCAAAGTGGCCCGGTCCCGCGGTTTACAGATGAAGAGACGGAAGTACAAGGAGATGAAGCATCGTGCACAAGGTCACCTCCGCCTGAGACCAGGTCTTAGGCTCCTGGACTGCATTGTCTCTTTCTGTATTGGGGCTCCACATGGGATGGGACATAAGGCTTCAAATTTGCATGAGGATTTTGTCCTCTCCTATCAGGACAGATCCAATGGCCACCTAGATCTCCCCACCAACTATTGGAGTCTCCTCAGCCTCGTTACTAGATATATTAGCATCTAGTGGGCCACAGGCTCTGGCTTCCCTGGTATTCTCTGACCCAGCAGAGGCTGAGGGGTTCTCATCTCCACGACCAGGACTCAGTGCTGCTACGCCACCTAAGACACCAGGGGGTCACCCCTTCCGGTCTCCTGGATGCCCAGGCCATGCTGAGATGTCTGTTTTACTTGTTCAGCCAACTTGCTTCAGTTCTATGGAAGCGGCTATGTACGCGGTACAGGTCTCTAGGCAGCTTCATATTTCTGCCAGAAGAGCTGAGGAGTGGGGACCCTGGCTGGCATGAGGAGTCCTGTCCTGTTCAGGAGCCTCTGAGGCTAGGCTGGACCTATGACCACATCACAATCACTTAGGGATAAGAGGTCCCCTGCTGCAGTCAAGGACACTTTCCCAGAATAAGGAAAAGACCCTTGGACTTCTTCCCCAGAGACTGGGAATGCTCAGCCTTCTTGACACTAGTAGGGAACAAAGCCAAAGGAAAGAGGAGAGGGGCTTAGTGACATATTCACCCAAGCTATTCATTTTCAAATCTCAGGGATGCTAGGGACTCCAGTTTGCCTCTCCTGCCCCCACCCCCTCCACTCTTCTATCTTCCCAAGACATTTACTCACAGATGTTCACGGCACCAACGCCTTCTCCAGTGAGCCTGTAGCAGAAGGAAGGAGAAGGCATGTCATTGCTGAGGGCTTAGGGAGCTCTGGGTCCCTTGCGTATGAAATCATCAGTGCTGAGCACCCACTGTGTGCCAAGTCCCCTGTTTAATAAGCTTGTCGCTTCTCTCGTGATCTCTAGAAGCCAACAAAAATACAGAAGGGGCAACCTAGAGGAGGAATCAAGCCAAGGTACAGAAAGAAACAGAAACTGAGACCCCATGCCAATGAACCAGAATGGAGTAAAGTGCAAGACGTGTCTGGGTGATTTACTGTCCCTGAGGTCCTGTCAGTGTTATAAGGCCCAAGTCACAATGTCCCTGCTTAGGGCCTTCCAGGAGACTGTGGCTACCTTTGCCTCACAGCTTTGACCCTGGCCCAGGCCCAGAGCACCTGGAGGAGGAAGTCTCTGGAGGAACAGCAAGCAGCATTGGCATCTGACCTTGGTCTTTCTGTGCAAGGGCACTGTAGTGAGTAGCTCATGTGGCCTCAGTAGTGTACTCTCCTGTTCTGGGAACATCTGTCTGGTAGCCATGGTGGGGGCTCACCTGCACTCCTCGCCCTCCAACAGCTTGCGGTAGGTGGCGATCTCTATGTCCAGCGCCAGCTTGACGTTCATGAGCTCCTGGTACTCGCGAAGCTGACGGGCCATGTCCTGCTTGGCCTTCTGCAGGGCGTCCTCCAGCTCGGCCAGCTTGTTCTTGGCGTCTTTGAGAGCCAGCTCCCCACGCTGCTCTGCATCAGCAATGGAAGCCTGGAGTGCGGCACACTGCTCACAGGAGAGAGGAGGAGTCTGTGATACTGTTCATGGACCACATGTGGGGTAGATTAACTTCCCCGGAACACGTTAATGCAGTGGAAGTCAGAGTATTGTGTTCGAAAACAAGATTGTTCTCAGTCCCCAGGGGTGATGCAGAGTTAATTTGGATGAGAAAATGGCTTTCTGTGGTCTTTCTCTGGGCAGTGGGTAAGTATAAAAGCCAAGACAAGATTGACCATGTAGACGATCCAGAGGAAAGGCCTGTCCCAGTGTGCATCCCAAGTCCTGAGAGGCCCTCCTTCGAGATATTTCTATCTGGATAGCTTTATGTCAACTTGACACAAGGTAAAGTTATCTGAAAGGAAGGAACCTCAATTGAGGAGATGCCTCCATAAGATTGGGCTCTGGCGGACTTTCTTAATTAGTGATCGATTGGGAGGCAACCCATTATGGGTGGTGCCATCCCTGGGCTGGTGGTCCTGGGTTCTATAAGAAAGCAGGCTGAGCGAGCCATGGGGAGCAAGCCAGTAAGCAGCACCGTCCATGACCTCTGCATCAGCTCCTGCTCCAGGTTCCTGCCCTGCTTGGGTTCCTGTCCTGACTTCCTTTGGTGATGAACCTTGATATGGAAGCCGATTTCCCCTGAGTCGCTTTGGTCACGGTACTTCGTCACTGCAAGTGTATCCTTAACCAAGAGAGCCCAGATCCAATTCTTCCCCGATGCAGGGGCATGGATGGGATGGCCTTTGAGATATCAGTCCTACCTGCTTCTTCAGGTTATCGATCTCAGAACGCAGCCTCTGCATGGCCCGGTTCAGCTCAGAGATCTCCATCTTGGTAGTACGGAGGTCATCCCCACGTTGGCCAGCAGACCGCTGCAGCTCCTCATACTAGGAGGAAGAAAGGACTTTGGGTGAGGGATGTGTGCAGCCACCGGGGATAGTCAGGCACAAGCGGTGAGGACTGTGGACCCTCTAGCCTTTTGGTGCACTGCTTGGAGAGTCCTAGGTTATCTTACCCTGGTGCCCACTGAATCCGTTGACACCATGCCTTGCTCTGAACTTACTCTCCATATCCACACACATCAGCCAACAGGAGACACCTGTGGCTCTTCCCCCTTTTCCTGCTCCCAGCCTCTCTTCCCTCTCTTCTGCTCCATGCATCTGACCCTCCCAGATCAGGGTCATACATGTGGGGATGCTTTTTGATAGGGAATCTTCCTTCACATACATTTGTCATGACACCAGAACATTCTGTCTCCATGACTCCTAGCTCAGAGTATTGACTCCAACTTTGGAAATCTCATTCTGTGATCTATATTAAGTCTTTGTGCCCAGAGCCAGTTCCAGCTGGCTCCTTTTACATCCTGTCCTCTTCTTGAAGGCATTAGGCCTTGGTCTTGACCTCACTGCCTCCTGTTGGTATGGTGACTGCAGCTGACCACTTATGCCCGTTTCTCTGATGTAAAGCTTTAGAGGTAGATATTATCTGTCCTGGAAGGAGACCTGGCATTTCTGCCTATATCTGACTATTCCCCTTGCTCCTGGTGGATTTGACCCTTGGTGATGCTCAGAACATGTGTTAGCTCTAAGTTAAACTCAGGTACTTTGGTTCCCACTAGGCTGAGACACTAGAGAGGGCAGACTGTTATCCGATTTGCCTATGAAACTTCTAGTCCCTGTATCCCGGTAGCTGGATAGATCTTGGCACCTCACCTTGGTCTGGTACCAGGACTCAGCCTCTGCCCGGCTGCGGTTGGCAATGTCCTCGTACTGGGCCTTGACCTCAGCGATGATGCTGTCCAGATCCAGGCTGCGGTTGTTGTCCATTGACAGCACCACAGAGGTCTCAGAGATTTGAGCCTGAAGCTGAGCCAGCTCCTGTGATCGAGCCCCAAGAGGAGAGGTGAGACCGGACATTCATGCATGGGCATATGTGTGTGCACATGTGTACAGTTTTTGTGTATCTGTGCAGATATGTTTGTGAGTGCACACATGTGCTTTGGAGATGGCGATACCCTGGGGCAGGCTCTGGCATGGAGGTTCTTGCATGGTGGAGTGCAACTCCTCTCTCAGTTCTGAAGGGCTGGGAAGGATACTTGGGAGAGCACTGAGTCTATAATATATATCTGAGAACACAGCACAGGTAAATCTAGGTAGAATTCTCCAGAAGTCGCTCCCATTTTCCAGAAAGCCCACTGACTGTCAGTACAATAATGTCTCACTTTCCGAAGAAGCCCAGCCCTTCACACCCAACCAAGACCGCACCTTGAGCAAGAAGCCTGAGTAAGAAGGGACCAGGCACCGCTCAGTCCCATCCTTTTCCCGACTGTCCTGCATGCTATGTTCTTTAGGGATGGGGCGTGAAGATTAGCTAGAAACAGAAGGGGCACCAGAGAAAACTCCAAAAGGGAGGGTCTTGATTATTTCTGTGGTGTTGTCCCTGCATTTCACAGAAGAGAATCCCGGTTTTCCACAAAAGCATGTCTTCAGGAGAGGCAGGCGATTGCCATAACTGGATAGAAAGCACCAGCGGGCTGGGCGATTACTGCTTATTAGCATAATTGCACTGAATTGTGCTCTAAGAACAGCAGAGGGGCGGGGCGGGGAAGGTGGGGCGGGGCTGGGCTGGGCTAAGCGAGCCATAGTGCTCAGGCGGATCTGTAGGAATCGCTAGAATTTGGTAACATGCAGATATTCTGTCTGTTCAACAGAACACACTTATTCGAATTATTCTAGTTGACCAAGATTGAGTTTTTCTCCCTTCAGAAACTTCTTGGTACTCAGGAACCTCACTTTTTTTTTACCCCTTCAAAGATCAGGATCTGTGTTCCAAGAATCAAAATCCACAGATCGTTTGGGGGCAGGGTGCAGAGAGGAGGCCAGGAAAGTGATGGCAGCTTGTGTTCCCCTCCTCCAGTGCTTCCAGCTCTAGCCCTCTAGACAGGGGACCCGGGTCTCACCGCCTCATAGAAAGCTCTCAGGAAGTTGATCTCGTCCATCAGAGCATCCACCTTGGCCTCTAGCTCCACCTTGTTCATGTAGGCGGCGTCCACATCCTAGGCACAGAGCATGAGGTCATTCTGGGTCCTACCCTTCCTGGGTTGCCTATCAGCCTCTGGGAATTACTTCTGAATCTAGTGGGACAGCTTCAGCTCCCCAGGGAGCACATGCCTTTCCTGAATGCTATCAAGTGGCACTGGAGAGATGGGTGGTCCACATAGTATGACTCTCAGGAGTGCCTGTCTGTTGCTCATCAGCTAGTACCGTATGCGAGGGTCTCCTATGTCCTCTTCAAAGGTGAGGATGCTCTGCTGAGTGATAGGCTCCTATTGCCTACGAGCTCTTCAAGCCTCTCCCCAGACACTGCATGGCCTCTCATCCTCACGTCTCTGCCCATTCGGTTTCCCTTCCCTTTCCTTCTCGGAGATGCGGTTCCATTATTTCTTCAGTGTAATCCTCAGAGGTTTTTCCTTCCCTCTGCCCAGGACAGCCAGACCTTTAGACTTCCACTGCCTAATCCTCCTACTGCCCTGCCTGACGATTGGTTTTGTGTTCTGGATTCTGAGCTGAGGACCAGGTCTACTTGGCTTCCCTCCTCCTACAATGCCCTGTGCAAAGAGGGGAGCTAGTGTCACGACTCACATATATTGGACATGGGAGTCCTGGGTCCCGACCTGCTTCTAATCACCTCTGTTCAACAAACTGAACCTCCCCAGACCTCAGTGTCCTCATGTTTGAAGCCAGATAAACCTCCAGGAAACACACGGGCTTCCATGAAAGTTCTGCCTCGCCCCAGGAACCCGCCACCAGTGAGATTGCCTTTGCACTTACTTTTTTGAGCACCACAAACTCATTCTCTGCCGCTGTGCGTCTGTGGATTTCCTCTTCGTATCTGTGGGAAAGACCAAGGAGGGTAGGTGTTGGAGGGAGGGCTTGACAGTGAGGTTGGACTCACCCTGTCTGGCCCGGTTCTTGAAGTCCTCCTGCCTACCGTCCTGCATATTCTTCAACTCAGGGGTATGGCAGGTGGACACACTTGGAGAACATTCTGTTGTAGTGTGGCCCCCTCATACATATGTGGCCCGGAATCAGACTGGGTGGTGTGGAGAACTACTGAATGCTATCAAGTGGACCTGGATAGCACCAGTTTCTCTCCTTTAGCCTGACCTCCCCTGGCCCCACAGCTCTGGGCCAGATAGAGGGGGACCCACTCACTTGTTCTTGAAGTCCTCCACCACGTCCTGCATGTTCTTCAGCTCCATCTCCAGCCTGCCCCGCTCCCCTCCCAGACACTCCAGCTGGCGTTTCAGGTTGGTGATGTAGGCTTCGAACATGGGCTCTAGGTTGGTCCTGGTTGTTTTGTGCTCCTGGAGGAGGCTCCATTTGGTCTCTAAGACTTTGTTCTGCTGCTCCAGGAACCGCACCTGTCCCCGCCAAAGGTAAGAGACTGTGAGGCCTTCCTTTCCTAGCCTGTTACATGCTCTGTGAGGTAGAACCCCCGATAGTGAGGGACACTGCGTGACTTCAAAACTCAGGTGGTGGCTTCTGCCTTCACCCTGAGCTGCAACGACCCTGGGGTGTGGAGCGTCAAGTCAGTGTTGGTACATGGGCTTGGGAGGCTTGATAGGTCCAGAGGGGCTGGAAGCCATCTAGGTATACCAATCCTGTTCGGTAACTTAGGAAAAGAGCACCATAGCTAACTGAGCCCTAACAGATTCTGATTACACAGGTTGAGAGAGTTACGGCAGAGAATTCTACCTGTCCATGTCCTCCTGGGAGAATTTTTCAGGATCTGGAACTTAGAATCAGTTGCCTGTCATTCTAGAAAGGTTAGTATAGGTCACTCTGGAATCGCATTGAGGGGGCATGTACACAATCCCAGCCATGTCTCTCACTAGTCACGTGGCCCTGAGCAATCGGCTCCCTGGAGTTGCTCTCGAGTCTCTTGTGGCCTTGAGCTATTATTTGGTTTCTGGACTTAGCTCCACCAGATCCTGATTCTGGGGGTTGTGCATAGCTTTTCCTCAGCCTGAAGTCCTTCCACTGGGAGGGACTGGAATGTCACTTAGCTTCCAAGACCCCATCCATTCAGAGACCGCGGTATCCCAACAGGGTCTTTCCCTTGCCACTCCCACCATGGGAGAGGGAGTCCTCTGTCTGGCTCCAAGTCCTACCCAATCCCCTGTCACCTCTGAATAAACCAGGAGAAGGCAGAGCCCAGGATTTCCCCTTCTCAGCCAGGTTCCTGGAAGTCATGCCCCTGTTGGAATAACCCGGGCCAGTGACACAGGTCGCTGAAGTGACAAGGTGACAACACTTAAGAGTCTTTGGTTGATCTATCCACCCAGTGATCTACTCTCCATGAAGAGGCATTATTACTTCAACAGAGCCACAATGGGACCTGGCAGTCCATCTGTTCCACCCTCCTGAGGCTTGAGAAGAGGGGTGACTTTCCTCTCAGTAGTCTACGCTATAGCCTGAGCCTCTCAGCGCCACTTCTTCATCATCCCAGGGAAGCCTGAGGGGTCCAGGGCTGTGACAGGGCTCTTTCTCAGCAGAGGCACCAGGTGGCACCCAATGGTATCAGGTCCCACAGGCCTCTCTCCCTGAACATGTAGGACCTTTAGGAGCCAAGTCACACAGCCTCTGGGGCTGAGGCTGCAGTCACACACTTCGTCTCACCCGACCCACACGGCTTCCTATACACCAGGCTATCACCAAGGTGCATCCACAGGGAAATACCTCTGCCTTGGGGAAAAGCAAGGGACCCTACGCACTTCCGTGCAATACAGCTTTTGTTTCGTTATTGCCTTCCCTCCAAAATGCTCTCTGGCTGGGTGGAGATGGGTGCCTTTCTGCTACCCCATCAGCAGACAGCCTAGGCTCTGGGTGCATGCATCCTGGGAGGCCAAAGGTGACCCCAGGAAAACCCAGAAAGCAAAGATTCCAAAAGGCTGCTGTTTAGCAGTGGGGAACCCCGCTTGCCTCTCACCTTGTCTATGAAGGAGGCGAACTTGTTGTTGAGGGTCTTGATCTGCTCCCTCTCTTCCTTTCGAACACGCTGGAGAGATGGATCGATCTCCAGGTGCAGGGGCGTAAGGAGACTCTGGTTGACAGTGACTTCATGGATGCCTCCAGCTCCAGGGGCCATCCCACCTCCGAATCCATACCCGCCATAAGATCCCCCAACTCTGTATCCTATGCCACTGACACCCAGACCACAGGCAGCACCTCCAAAGCTGGCTCGGCTGGAGCGGTAGCCCCCGCCAATGGAGATTCTCTTGTTACCCCCAAAACTGTGTAGGCTTCTTGTCCCAAAACCACCCCCTATGCCGCCTCCGAAACTCTTCCCGCTCTGGGACACGGAGACAGAGCTGAATCCGGGCCGACAGCCAGGAAGGAGGCTAGCTGAGGAGGCGCTGAAGTTCCGTGTGCCCCCAGACTTGATGGTCACTGAGGATCGCTGGGTCATGGTGGAAACTGGTGTCAAAGGGCAGCGGAGCAAAAACAATGGCACGAGTGGAGAGCCTTCAAAGTCTAGCCTGCTGGGACTCCCCTTGAGTTTTATCCCTTTCAAGAACTGGGCTTGGCCAGAGTAGATCAAAGACCACTGTGTTGTGTTCACCCCAATGGCATGTCTGGCCCCAGCCCATCTTCCTGCCCGCTAATCACGGTGGGGAACACCCTACCCTGGGCAGGACCAGGCCTGGGGAGTCCAGCCCGAGGCACACCTAGGTCCAGAGCTCCCCGTTTGCCCAGGTTGTCAGTTACACACTCTGGGCTGTCCCTGCCCTCTGGGCTTCCATCCACACCCCTAGCTCCCAGACTTAAGCATCTGACTATGCCCATCCCATATTGGTCATTTCCATGTGTGTTTTAAAAATTCATTTACCCAGGGTCCAGGCTGTGCCACACCACGTGGCAAGATCTACCACAAACATTACATTTTATTTTTTTAACTTTATGAAAACAGATGATGGGGCATTGCCAACCTTTTTATGAGCAGTATCATGGGGGATGAACCCCAACTGTTTGCCTTCCAATCTTGGCTGCTTTTGCCCTTGGTTTTTACCTGCAATCATTGGCAACCATGTCACATGGCCAGGGAATGCTGGAGACAATACTAGAACCCAGTGGCTGATTGGGCTGTGTGCCCAGAATCTCTGTACTTCACATAGCAGGGGATAATGAGGTCTCTGGTCTTTCCTAAGTAGTATGAGGTTACCCCAAATCTCTGCCCTCTTCTCTTTCCTCCCCGGTCTTAGCTAGTGAATTTGACGATTATTCCCAGGGTTTTTCCTGTCTACTCTGAAATCATTCCCCTCTTAACCATTCTAGACTTCAGTCTCCTATTTCACCTTCCTCTCCTCTGACTCCTATAACAGAACTTCTCCTTTCTGAGCATGAGTGGTTTTCACAGTTCTGCTCGGCAGCTCCTGTCAGTAATCTTAAGTGACAAGCCCACCCTGTTCAAACACCTGGACCCTGCTCACGATTAGTCCCATCATCCCCCTTGGT
The DNA here is from genome assembly GCF_021556685.1 of Rattus norvegicus. NCBI lineage: Eukaryota > Metazoa > Chordata > Mammalia > Rodentia > Muridae > Rattus > Rattus norvegicus. The sequence continues at coordinate 142,314,821 of NC_141540.1, forward strand.
CTTGAGGGGAGGGGTCCAGGAGACTGTAAACTCAGGAATGAGGAGCTTCCTGGGTGTCTCTGTGTCTTAACAATTATGGTTCTTTTGCTCCTTGGCCTCGGGGCTGACTTTTAACTCCTCTCCCGCCCTGTTATTTCTCTGTTCAGTTCTGCAAGTTTGAAGCTGTCAGGGAACAATCAGCTCCTTTGCTGGCCAGGGCCTTGGCCACCTGTCCTATGTCAGGCTCATTTGGGGAGGGTACCTCCCCACCCTGCATGACATACTGGGCAGGAGGCTGGCTGGGCAGGGCTCTGCCCAGGGGTTGGGACTTCCCAAACAAGCATTCCAAAGAATAGCAAGGGGAGTAGGAGCCGCTAAAGGAGGAAGACTATTGGCCTGCCGCCATCCCCGTGCTTCTCCCTCTCCATGCCCCTCCCTCCAGCCCCTCTGCAATGGGCAGCAGCTATTGTGCCCTGAGTACTGCTTGTGTGGAATAACACTGGCTGGGGCCTTCTGAGAGTCAGAGTTACTTGGGGCTCATCGATGCGGCACACAGAGGGCTGAGCCAAACACATGACACATGGATTTAATAGGCGCATTCCAGGAGGAAACAGAGGAGCTTTGACTCCAGCTGGCAGTGTGTAAGCAGCCAGAGAGGGACAAGACAGCCTGGTGTTGAGGTGGACTGGGAGACACGGACTCCTCCAGTGCTGCTGCACCTGGAGGAAAGGGGCCGGTGGCACTGAAGAGGCGTTTGCAGATGTCCGGCTCTGGCAGATCCACTGATTGTGAACTTTGGAGGGGTGCGAGCTTTGGGTCTATGTGTCTAACACAAAGAAGTACCAGGAGCAGCCTAGGGCTGTCGGGAGGCTGCCATAGGCCAGGGAATGGGTTCAGCCGGGATGCCAGGATCCCTGGCAGCTGGGGAGGTGGCTACTATGAAGAGGATACAGGACAAGGGCCCAGACATCCAGTTATAAATGTATGAGAGGCTTCGGAGCAGTGGCAAGGGGGACTGCCGGCTGACCACCTCAGTGCTTGTAACTCTTCCTGCTGGATGACGTGCTGGAGACAAACTTGATGCTGGAGCCACTGCCCACTGGGCCCCGGCTGCTACTGGTGGTAAAGCCAGAGCCTCCCAGACCTGTACCCAGGCTGTGCCCACCAGTGGTCGTGAAGGAGTAGCCACTGTTCCCGCCAAGACCCAGGCTTCCACCTCCGATGTTGGTGCCACCGCCGTAGCCACTGGAAACTGTAGAAGTGACCACAGCTGTAGGGAAGAGGAGGCGGGCTCAGAATTGCAGGCAGGAGAGAAGGTGCCAGTCAGCGCAGCCTGTGCCCGGGAGCGTCTACAGTCACAGATGCTGGCCCTCCTATTTCCTGCTTGTGCTGTGAGATTCTGCCTCGGGCCTCCACCTCTGCCGGTCTGTGGTGCCTCCCCTCTGCTGCCCACTGCTTCTCCTCTAGAACCTATTGGGGACATATCCCTCTCCGCTATGGACGGCCACTGCTGCTCTGTCTGAGCCTGCCTGCTTCTTCAGGTTTGACTTTGGAGTCTCCTTCCTTCTGAATGCTCACAGGAATATGCATGGCTTTCCCCTAGAGTCCCCCTGGCATGGCACTGTAAACCCTGATGGTAGCTTCTGGAAAAGCCTCGCACCTCCTAGAAGTAACCCTCTGTAATAGCAAACTCTCACCAGACTGTTCAGAGCTGGCAGGGCCATCTCGAGTGCTAGCTATGGTTTGTGTTTAGTGTAAGTGTTCTCTCCAAAGGACCTAGGCAAAGCCAGGAGTTTTTGTGTGTCCCTTCCCTGTCAAATGCTCATCTCCAAGCTCTTGAAACTAGACTTACAACACCAAGGAATCCTGTGAGATAATCTCAGGAACCACCCCGACCTGTACAGTGGTTGACCCCTAAAGACTCTCATCTAATCTGGGGAACTAGAGGTAAGATGGTGTTGGAACTTGAGGCCAGCCTGAGTCCCATGAAATCTGTCTTAAAAATCAAAAACATCCCTCCAGTTCTACACCCATGATTACTGAGGTGGCTTGGATTTAACTCAGTGGGAAACAGAATGCAAAGCCATGACCAGGATGAGACAGAGGTATGAGACAGAGGTAAGAGAGGGTGGGCATATGGGAGAGTATTCAGGTGAGGCCCTAGGTTCAACTCCCAACACTACAGTAAGCAAATAAATAAACAAGCCCCTCTAATCCAGCATGACTTTTTCCCCAACAAACTCAAGCCCCCAAACTTTCTCAAAATGAACTCTGCCTGTAGAGTTCTCACAGCTGCCTTGTACCCACCCTTCACCTGACCACGACAGCCCCGGGCCACAGGGGTCATACTCACAGATGTTCACTGGGGAAACTCCCTCTCCGCTCAGCCTGGTTAGGAGGAGAGGAGGGAAGGTTACTGTTCAGGTTGATGATGGGTTTTGTGATTGTTTTAAGTGCATTTTAAACCCCTTTATTATTTTTGTTTTATCGCAGAGGTCGTGCAGGCTGAAAACTCTTAAAAATACTTGAGATGCTAAAAATAGTAAGGGTCTCATAAACGGAGCCTGTGGTTTGTAGCTGTTAGGACATTGTCTGTAGCCAGATTTCTCTCTCAACAAGGGATTCTTGTTAGACACCGCCAAGGCTGTTATAGGTGTGGAGAGGCGTGCAAATTGTGACCATAACAGTAGTTTCATCCTGTCGATTATTGTCTTAGCAACTGGCCTTCATCCCTAAGTGTTCACTGGGAGCTAACACTAACATTATCGACAATCCTATTAGGTAAGAATTATTATCTCAGCTTTACGGTGGGGAATTGACGATCAGAGAGGCTAGTGGTCATGGTCACAGGGTTTGAAACAGGATCCATCTACCCTCAAAGCCCATTCCTTTGGCCACTAAACTGAATGATAGCAATATTTTTATTTTTTAACTTAAGTAAAACTTTTTTTTAGGGGTGTAGAGATACTGTGGGGTTAAGAGCACTTGTTCCTACAGATGATCCAGGTTCCCACAACCCATATGATGGTTTACAACCAACCATTCAGGGGATCCAATGCCCTCTCTGGCTTCCACAGGTTCCACTCATACATATATAAATCAATAAATAAACCTTTAAATTTTATGTGTATGTCTATGTGTGGGTATGTGCATACAGGCGTAATTATCAGATGAGGCCGGGAAAGGGTGTTGGATTTCCTGCAGCTGGATTCACAGGCTATTATTACACACCCAAGGTGGGTGCCAAAAACCAAACTTTGGTCCTCTGTTAGAGCAGAACATGTTCCTAACAATTGAGCCATCTTTCCAGCTCCAAGGGCAAAACAAAACAACAAAAACCTAAATAAAAACCCCAAACACTTGTTACATGCCAAGAACTGTTTCAAGTGTTTTATAATATTGCCTTATTTTAACCTTTTTTGTTTGTTTGTTTGTTTTCTTTGAGACAGAGTCGTGCTATATAACCCTGGCTATGCTGATACTGTGTAGCACAGGCTGGCCTCAAACTCATCATTCCTCTTACAGCCTCCTAAGGACTGGGGTTACAGGGGTGAGCCATCACATCTGACTCTTCTCTATTTTAACACATTTTTAAGTGTATTTATTCTTTTATGTTATGAGTACACTGTAGCTATCCTCAGACACACCAGAAGAAGTGGGACACATCGGATCCCACTACAGATGGTTGTGAGCCACCATGTGGTTGCTGGGAAATGAACTCAGGACCTCTGGAAGAGCAGTCAGTGCTCTTAACCTCTGAGTCATCTCTCCAGCCCCCTATTTTAACCCTTTAAACAATATACGACATCAGAATTTTCACTACCCTCATTTTACAGATAGGAACACGGAGATGCAGGATGGTTAAGTAACTTGCCCTTAGTGACATAGCCGCCAGATGGGAGAATACCAAAATCCCATGAGCTTCGGGATGTCACAGAATCTAGTCCCTTTAATCTATCCCCGAAGAAATTAAAGGACAGAGAGGACCAACGAGTGGGGACCTATAAACCCAAATCTAGGACAGTCTCTTTCAGTCGGGAGTCTTTTACCCGACTTTTTCAAGTCACCAGGGTAACCAGCCCTCCCTTTAACAGGATGTGATTGCTCAGGCCTTAGGTCTTTGTGAGGTGCACCTAGTGGTCTGGAAAGAGCTTTGCACCTGCTCAACACCACAGCTCAGGCTGCTGAAGTTAAGTACTGTTTGCTTTGAGAACAGTCTGCTTGTTGGTCACCCTGCCTCACCTGCACTCCTCGCCCTCCAGCAGCTTCCTGTAGGTGGCGATCTCCACATCCAGGGCCAGTTTGACGTTCATGAGCTCCTGGTACTCGCGCAGCAGCCGGGCCATGTCCTGCTTGGCCTTCTGCAGGGCGTCTTCAAGCTCCACCAGTTTGGCCCGAGCATCCTTGAGGGCCAGCTCCCCACGCTGCTCCGTGTCAGAGATAGCAGTTTGCAGGCTGGAGCACTGAGGAGAAAGAAGGTGCTGAGCCTGTGGACAGACCCTGGAAGTGCTGTGACTCCTGGGGTAGGCGTCCCTGGAGGTGGGATGAGCCGGAAGGAGGCACAAGCATTCTTGTGCTCCCTGTGCTGTACCTGCTTCTTGACGGCATCAATCTCAGATCTCAGCCTCTGGATCATCCGGTTCATCTCCGAGATCTCCTGTTTGGTGTTGCGGAGGTCATCCCCGTGCCGGCCTGCTGTCACCTGCAGCTCCTCATACTGTTAGAACCAGAGCAGACCAGACCACCTAGTCAAATGCCTGTGAGCTGGGCAGGCACTCACTAGCCAGCCTTCCCCTCACTCGTTTTCCCTGGAGGTTCTTCCTGAGCCTATCTGCTTGTTGGGAGGTAACAGGCTGTGGACACAGCCTACAAGCACCGGCTAATCCTGGTTCCCAGATGCTTACGCTATTGCCCGTGTGTGTCTAAACATGTGAGACATGTTAAACATGTCTCCGGAACATGTGACACATGGTAAACAGACAGGGTCTCAACTTGGGTTTGAAGGTGGGTCGTGTGGTGGTGGTAGGGCATGGACGGGAAGCGACGGAAGGGGAAACACTAAGCTGTCATCTGCAGCGTGGGTAAGAGGGGCTTAAACAGTCAGCTCAGAGAGAGAACATTGCAACCCGGACAGAGGACCTGTGGGAAACCCTGAGGCAGGGGAAATGGTGGTAAGTTGTAGAGGTGAGGAAGCAGCTTGCTCACTGCCGCTGTGCCGTGGGGGTTCTTGTATCAGAGTCAGCTATGCCCATGAATTAGGTAGCCTTGGAGACAGTGGTGTCTGGAATGCAGGAGGAAGGACAGGAAACCATGTGGACAGTGCCAAGGCTGCAGGAGGCACAGCATTGGCTTGGTAGGGGCTCTGGTCTCAGAGGCACTCACGCTAAATGTGCCCTGGGCAAGCCTGTGTACGAGGATTGCTACACCGGGCCTCCTCCAGCCTATCCTGTAGAAGGGCTCCTGTCCGAGTCAAGATCTGTTCTGTTTGGAAAGTGCTGGACAGCTCAGCGTCCTCTGCAGCCAGACTCTCAGGATTAGAAGGAACAAACAACCCCAAACACTCAGGGGTATGTCTGTTACCAATTTACTTCCTGCTGGGGCTAAGTGTATCCTAACTCCCACTCGCTGTCAAGGAGTTTCACAGTGGACCCCTGGCATCGGAAAACTGCGTCTTTTCTCCCACTTCCTACCAGAAGGGCAGGACAGTGGCTGGGGATGAGAGAGCAGTAAGCAAGGGCCCCTGTGACGGGTCTGAGTTTGGCAAGTGGACAGCTGTGGGTCTGCCACACTGTTCTAGGACAAGCCTTCTGGCCACCCAGGCTTTCAGTGGTATTTCTCTGAGGTCTCGTGCCTTCTGTCTTTCAGGAGTGCTCATCCTCGTCTTGTAGTTGCTTGTTAGCCCTAAACTTCATCTTGGTTCCTCACTGTCCTTTCTTAACCCTTCTCTGCTCACCTGCTGGGCCAAAGACCTAGGTCTCGCTGGAAGCTCTGTGGTGTCTTTTTCCCATTCTGCAAATGCCCATCCTCTTTCTGAACTTCTAGACCCCGAATCCTCTGATTGCAGCTTCTGTATTTGCAACCCTACACCTCTGGCAGAGCGGAGGAGACCGGATTAGAGGAAGAATTCGTAAACCCTTCAGGGCTGTGGTGCAGACTTCCTCACCATTTTGGAGTCTCACCCAGTTCCGTCTTTCGTGAGAAATGTGGACTGGGCGTGTCCTTCTGAGCGCCCTACACTTCCTGGGCCACACCCTGGTGTGTGGTTAGACTTGTGTAAGTGTTTAAGCTAGATTCCCCTGGTGTCAGACCTGCACTTGTGAAGTTTCAGTGAGGGAAGTGAAGGAGTACAGCCTTGGAGTACTACTCACCCCGAGCACAGTGCCTCACCTTGGTCTGGTACCAGGACTCAGCCTCTGCCCGGCTGCGGTTGGCAATGTCCTCATACTGGGCCTTGACCTCAGCGATGATGCTGTCCAGATCCAGGCTGCGGTTGTTGTCCATGGAGAGGACCACAGAGGTGTCGCTGACCTGGTTCTGCATCTGAGACAGCTCCTGCAGGGTTGTGAACTCAGAGTCACCCCAGGAACAAGCGGAAAGGACCTTGCACTTCTGAGGTGACTAACTACTTAGGCTAAGGATCTTGTCTCTGGCATCCCTGGCAGAAGTCATTCTGGGTGTCCCTCCCACCCCCCCCCCCAGTTCTGTTAATCGTGTCCCCGGAAGTTTCTAGGCGACTCATCAGTGAGGTGGTGGGACGGCTCTCTCTGATTCTGGTGATGCTCTCCACTGGTCGACACGATCACGACATGTGGCTTTCTATGCCTCACAGAGGTGTTCTTTGGAATCAGCCAACCTAGTCATCCCACTCCCACAGTGTGACTTCATCTGCTTTCCAAATGGCAGAGCCCCCTAATGAGGCCTCTTTTAGAGGCCAAGCAGCCATCGAGCCAGTGAGTTGAGCTATAGCTGAGGGAAGAGAGAAGGTACAGTCTTCGTCCCCTCCTTGCTAGGACTGTTTGCCATTTGTGAAAGGGGGAAGGTCTAGGTTGAAACTGTTTCTTGAGTCAAAGTTCCCAGCAATACTCTCCCGCACTATGTTTCCCCCAGGCTTTGACATAGGATGCCTCAAGGGAGAGACACCAGCTCAACTCAGTAGGTGAAGCATCCTTTCCTCTCTAGGCCTGGTACCAGGAGCAACAGAAACACTTGCAGACTCTTACTGCCTCATAGACCATCCGGTAGAAGTTGATCTGGTCAGTCAGAGAGTCAACCTTCGCTTCCAGCTCCACCTTGTTCATGTAGGCCCCATCTACGTCCTGAAATGACCCCAGATCAGAACAGTACGTCAAAGGGAGCTGAGAGTATCTAGCCTCATTTCAAGGGGTTTGGGCTGGATATGCTGGATAAGTCCAGCCCCTGAGCTGCATACTCAGCCTTTCTTTCTTTGAGGCATGGCATGACCATGTAGCCTAGGCTGGCTTCAGACCCCACTCTTCAGAGTGTGGGTTGCAGGCTCATAAATCAATCTCGCTCAAGAGACGTGCCCCCGCTCACCTTTTTCAGGCCCACGAACTCGTTCTCGGCAGCTGCACGCTTGTTAATTTCGTCTTCATACCTGCGAGGATGAGGGCAAGGGGGCGTGAGGTTGAGCAAAGCTTCCGCTTCATCCTCCTGCTGCTGTAGCAAGAGTTAAAAGGCCTTCCGTTCTTTCCAGCTCTTTGGTGACCTGCGCATGACTTTGGGTGATTCACTTAACCTCTGCTTCTTCCTCCATAAAAGGTAGATAATTCCTTCTGCCAGCTCTTTAAAAAGCAATCTCTTTTTATAAGATCAGAAGGTCAGCATAGACTCATGGGAACAGAATCACGTGCTCAGGCAGTCCTGTCACTTTATAGACGCGTAGTCCTGATCACCAGAAAGACGCGCTGCCTCTGAAAACCCCTCCTGAGACAGCAAAGACTGTATTTGCTCAGGACAGTCTTTCAGGTAATATCCTCATCAGGGCGACCATTGAGAACCATAGAGTGTAAGCTAAAGGGTTTGCTAGCGTAACCTTTGCACTGTAGCCCAAACAATGAATAGACAGTGTTCACCCCCACAAGGAAGAACAGAACCCCTCCTTCCTTGCTACCTTCCTTCACTCTGAGCTTATGTCATCTGGGGAATTCAAGCCATCTCAGCCCCTGGGCTCACATCCAGTGGAGATAAACAGCATGCCAGAGGTGAGGCAGCACCGTTTACCAGAACGAGCAGAGGTGATCATTTCGACAGAAGATGTTGGTGCCTACCTCGATGGTGTAGACAAATAAGAACAGACTCCTGGTTAGCCCTGGTGCTGAGATGAAGGCACCTTGGTCCCCTCCATCTTCTGTACTCCTGGCTGGTGTGGCATTCACACCACTGCATTTTCTGGACGGTTGTGTGCGGCCCGGAGCCCGTCTCCCACTCACCTGACTTTGAAGTCTTCTACGACCTCCTGCATGTGCCTCAGTTCAGCATCCAGTCTGCCCCTTTCAGCTGTGACGCTGTCCAGCTGCCGGCGGAGGTCATTGACGTAGGCATCGAAGAAAGGCTCCAGGTTCTGTCTGACTGTCCTGGAGCCCTGCTCCTGTAGGAGGTTCCACTTGGTCTCAAGGACCTTGTTCTGCTGCTCCAGGAAGCGTACCTGCAGGGGAGCAGAGAGAGTGAGCCCCACTCGAGGAGTCAGGGAGGCAGAACCAGGCACACCTGCTAACAAAGGAGGCAGCCGTGTAATGACAACTCCACTTCCAAATGGGAACGTCCACAGAGGCACCCCAGAGACTCTAGGATTTTTATGGACTGGGCATGGGAGTAGGCATAGCCTCTATGGTGGGAATCATGGAGTCGGGGCTGAGTTTCCCAATGCTGATACTCTGGGTCAGGGTAGCGGCAAGATAGAACCCCTCTTTCTGAAGGCGGACTCCCAGAGAGGAAGCATCTCCACAATGTCCTGTGGGCCAGATGATTTGAACATGTCTCTGTCCATGGCTGGCATTGGTTGAGGAAAGTTCGTCTCCTGGGGACCCCATGTTGTTGCTATTTCCAGGGATGAGCCACCCCCACCTAGTTACTCCATGCACTGGGGACTTGAATGGGTGAGCATGGGCCCCACCTTGTCGATGAAGGAGGCGAACTTGTTGTTCAGGGTCTTGATCTGTTCCCGCTCTTCTTTCCGCACCCGCTGGATGGTGGGGTCGATTTGCAGGTTGAGGGGAGTCAGGAGGCTCTGGTTGACAGTAACTTCTTGAATGCTTCCAGAGGGACAGACAGGGAAGCCAGGACCACCAAAACCCCCTCCATAACCAAAGCTACTGCTAGCCCTGCCACCAAAGCCACTCCTGAAGCCACTGCCAGCACAACCACCAACAGAGACCGGCCTGGTAGCCCCCAGGTTGTAGAGGCTGCGGCTCCCAAAGCCAGAACCAATCCCACTGATCCTGCCCAGCCCCCCACTGTTTCCTGAGGAGCGGGCTACGGACACGGAGCTGAAGCGGGAGCGTCCAGCGGTAGGGGTGGTGGCTGAGGCTGTGCTGAAGCCCCTGCGGCTGCCGGAGTGGAAGGTGACAGTAGATTGCCGGGACATGATGGGTGAGGAAGGCAGCACGGGCGCTCCGAGGTAGATGCGTGAAGGGGGTAGAGAAACCAGGCGGTTAGGGAGCTGCAGGTCCTTAAGCTTTTATGGGCCTCCCCCAAGGGGCGGGGCTTGATTAATGAAGGGAGACCTGCTGATGGCATCCCCTAGGCATCTGCCAGCCCTGAGCTCACCCTGAGTACCCTGAAGAAAATGGCATTAAAAAAAAAAAGCCAGCCGTTGGTTGGTTTGCTGCCTCCCTCTCCCCCTCCCCCACGTGGAAACTTCTTTCTAGTTGTAACTTGATCAGCAGACCAGTGAGAATAAACTTAATTGCTTTCAGTCATGTCCTAACCACGCATCTTCTAATGGACGCAAAAACACTGCCTCATTTTCGAACCGCTTTCTTAGGCCCAGGACCAACTCCCTCCAGTCCAAACACCTTGTGTCAACACAAGCGACTGCAACACACTGTCTCCTGTTCCTTCCTGTGTTTCTTACGCCCCGAGCATTTTCTCAGCAGCTTCTCCAGCCTCCCCCCAACCCCATCAGGCTGGTCCTCCAGGTCTGTGTTCATCTTCCTGAGGGTTCCACGCAGCGTTAATGGCCCTTTGACTCTGCTCTAAATCAGGCATGCCTGCTGGGTATCACATGAGACTTCCTGTAGCACATGTGTCAGTGTGTGCACACGCATGGATGTCATGTCTATACCGATACTTGCCTTTGATGATTGTCTTCTGTGGACCGAACTGGGAACAGAAAGACTTGGGTTTAGATTCCAACCCCTCCGGTGGTTAGCCATGAGTCCTTGTACTCGTGATATGACTTTTCTGAGCCCCAGTGTGTGTCTGTGAAATAAGCGTTTATGGAGAGTATTCACGTGTGAAAAATACTTTCAGAGTGCCTCGGCCATGTAAATGCAGGGTATACACCCATTGTGTCAGTCTCCTGCAGATAAGACAGGTATTAAGGAACCACACGTCCATCCTAGAGTGAGTCCCGTGAGGATTGGGGAGAAATAGAGCACACATTCTTGATCCGTATCAATAAGCTCATGGTCCTGTTGGGAAGACAAAACTGAAGCCTGCTGGGTAGCTTTGAATGAAATGATACACAATAACGCTGTCTTCCAGGCTATCTTCTTCCTGAACAAAATGATACACAATAACGCTGTCTTCGAGGCTATCTTCTTCCTGAAGTATCCCGTTCTGAAGATCTCTATCCCCAACTCTTATTTCTCTCACCAAAACAGCACCAAGTGATACTTAGTGGAGAAGCCCTCATTTGATGATGATGATGACGATGACAATGATGATGATGATATGATGATGATGATGATGATGGTGAGTGTGTGTGTGCGTGCACTGCACACACATGATAGTATATATGTGGAGATCAAATGGTAATTTTCAAGAGTTCTCTTCTTTGACTACGGGATCCAGGGATGGAACTCAGGTCCGGTCCTCAGGCTTGCAGAGCAAGCACTTTTTCCCAGAGCCATGTTGTTGGCCTCTCATTCACCTTGAGCACCTGATTCTGCATCAGGGCATGGATGGACAGGTTGTTTCTGGTGTGCCTCGTCTCTTTCTTCCTGTATCCCTCTCCCTGTCTCTACTGTGAGCGGTGTGGCAGATGGCTCGTCCTCCTGGGTCTTGCTGTCTGCTTGCTTCCTGACATGGTTTGGAAGAGTGGGCGGGTGCAAGAGGAATTGATAGCAAGGCGTTCATACTCCATATTTGGATAAGGAAGCTAGACTCACGAAAGCTTATTTAGAGGCAGACTGATACAGGCTGGCAGGTGGGAAACAGTGCCAGGTGCCGTGGTCTTCCTGTACAGACATCCTCTGGGAACTCCACAGTGCTTGGCTGATGTTCTCACCTGCCTGGAATGGCAGCTTGGCACTCGGAGGGCTGGTCTCTTACCTGGGATTCTGGGCCTCTCCTCTTGCTGGGGTTGGAGACTCCTTGTTTCTTTAGGGAGCCTGTGAATCACAGCTTTTGTTGACGCGGGGCTAAGCAGAGGACGGGTTGTTACTCTGTTGCCTCTGTACCTAAGTCTGGCTCAGTTGGTGCATGCTCGCCTTTGCCTGTAGGAAAAATAAAAAAACTTTGTGTTCTTTGCTTCCCTCTCTGTGATAATCTGTCTCCCAGAGGAAGGCGTGCTGCTTTGTCTCCTGAGCACTGTAGACCCTTCTGCAGAACAAAGGCAGGTGCCCAGCATGGGACCTGCCCACCAGAAGGAGTACAAGCGAATGTCTCCCACATTCCCTCTAAGCTGCCTGTGTGGCAACTCAAGGTTGGCATCTTCTTGGTCACTCCTCTGGCCACTTTCTCACCTGCTCTCCTGGCGCCCCCTTTTCTGTTACTGTAGCCTTATTTCCTCACAACCACATCTTCTCTGGGGTAATTCACTCTTTCTTCTTCCCTTTCTGACTTTCCCACCCATATGGTGGCCGCTCAAGTTAGGTGGCCTCACTCACTTGGGAACTAAACCAAGGCAGGTGAATCTTTTCCATCGCGTCTCACGCTTCTTCTGTGACTTTTCACTGCAACCTTTTCTTGAGTCTGTGGCAAACACCTAGGGTAGCCACCATCCCTGACATAACCACTCCCCCTTTAGCTGTATTTGCTTTACTTTTGTTGTGTTGGAGGTCTTGCTCATGCTAAGCTTGCCCCCCCTACAAAACCTCAATATTGTGGCTCTTTTAGTAAAATAGTATCTTTATTTATTCTTTGTGTGCATACATATTTTATTCATACTATATACATATTCATATTGTGTATGTACATATTTATGTCATATATATATGTACACACACACACGGTCACATTATATTCATACATATTTCATTCATGTATAAAATATGTCTTGATCGTGTCCAAACCTCAAACCATACTCCTCCTCTCCTACTTACTTTTTTTTTTTGAACAGGGAACAGATTTTATTCTAAAAATAGCCCTTAGTAACAACCAGATACCAAAAGTTGGTCATTGTGATAGAAGAAAAAGGTAGGGCAGTTTGCTCTAATTTCTTCCCCGAAGCTCCTACCTATTCTTAATACTTTTCTTCTTTGCTTTCCGCTAAGGAAGTTTGTTGGGGGTATTTATGTGTGTGTGTGTGTGTGTGTGTGTGTGTGTGTGTGTGTGTGTGTGTTAACGTGTATGCTCACAAGTATTGTGCAAGTATATGCGTGTGTGAGCATGTGGAGGTCAGAAGTCAACCTTGGATGTTGTTCTTTGGGAACAATCACTTTATTTTCTTCAGCCACAGTCTCTCACTGGGAGCTGGAACTCACCAGTTAGGCTAAGCCAGCAAGCTCCAGGGTCCATTTGTCCCTACTTCCCTTTGCTAGAATTATAAGCAGGAGCTCCCACGATGGTCTTTCTGGGGAATAAACTCAAGGCTTCATGCTTGTGTGACAACACATGCACCATCTCCCAGCCTTCTGACATGACTTCCTAACTTCCTTTGCTATTAACTAAACACTAACCTCCATGAAGCCTCAAGTAAGCTGGGGCCGTGTGCTAACTCCTTTCGACCTGTCCCAGGAACACATGCACTTCTGTGTGTCTGTCGGGCTTCTGGTGGTCTGGGTGTTGGGATATCTCTGTGGTTTGGGGTGTTTCTTCCCCAAGATGTGTCTCCTCTGATCCTTTGACAGAATGGCAGCAGGAGTTTATCTGATGGGGGGAGGAGTGGAGAGGAGGTGCATGGATCCCTTCTGCTCTCTGACCATGTTACTAGGCTTACCTGGTCTTTATTTGTGGTGTGGGGTGGTTCGCCTAAGGACACTGGGTGTTCTGGTATCCAAACCTAAGATAGCTGGATTCTGTGGTTCCCTTCATACCTGCTGCCCCTTTGGCTTAGGCTGACTGCCATATTCTCAGTGGAATTTGAGGCCCTTGACAGAGTGCTAAGCCCATTAGTAGTGGGCTAGCAAACGTTGAGATGGTCCTTCAAAGTGTAAAAAGTTGGGAGTATACCTGAGAGCTTTGGCCTTCAGTCAGGCCAGTGCAGAGAAGAAGCATGGTTAGAATGCAATTGGACCAGGAGGAGTGGCTTCCTCCCTAGGCCATGCTGAGGGTTTCATAGGACCCAAGCCACAGTCACACTCTACCCCATTGCCCCGAATCTCCTCCCTCAACAGAACCTATCATGTGCTAACTGCTCACTGTTATAGACATGGGAGGCAGAGCTTGGGGTAAGGACACAGAGCCTTGTTCCTCCTGGAGCTCATGCTGGAAGGGACAGTTTAAAGATGCCTTCACACTGAGCCTTCTTCCAGCTGGCTTATTCTGCAGGGCTGACTCTGAAGAAAGCAATTCTCTTGAGGAGGAACGATGGACATCCAGACTTGAGGCACTTTTTTTTCTCACTTGACTGTGCATGACAGTGGCTATACTCCTCAATATTTGGTGTGTCTGAAGGGCTCAGACTTCATGCTTGGTCCCCTTTGCACCTGTGCTCAGCCTTGACAATTGCTTTCTCACTGGCTCTGTCAGTCAACCTCAGTGTTCTGATAAAACTCAAGACTTGAGACAGCAGTCGAAGTGTAGCTACACTCATTGTGGGCTCCTTCCCCTGGGTTGTTCCTGTGGCCTGGGTGATGGGCAGTGCAGAGTCCTTGAGATTCTCCCAGGCAATTTTACTAGCAAAATGGCACACTCTTTCCATCTGAATTTGTACTTCTGAGAAGCCAGACATGCCTTCCTCTGTAATCAAGAGCCTCAGATACACCCAGAGAAGTTACCTATGTGAAGGTCTACAGACACACACATCTTAGCATTAACTCATCCAACAACACATGGAGACATGCGGGTGACTGGGTACAGTGGCAAACAAATAAAACAAAGGAGCAGAGTTGGTCTTTTAGAGCCTGGAGAAGCTGCTTAGATGAGGAATCTTGAGGTCACAGAGGAGGCAAACCTGTTATCAATCATCCAGTCACTTGGCAGCTAGGCTACTTTGTTTCTTTGTTTCTTTGTTTGTTTGTTTGTTTTTTCTTTCTTTCTTTTTTGTTTCTGTTTCTTTCTTTGTTTCTTTTTTCTTTCTTTTTTTGTTTCTGTTTCTTTCCTTGTTTCTTTGTTTCTTTCTGCTGTCCCTCATATGCTTAAGCCTCCCTTAATCCTGTAGATTACTGAGGGACAAACTCTCTGTTGCCTGTGACACACTTTAGTTAGTTGCCTTCCTGGGGGACATGGTGGGTGAGATGTCATCATCTCATGGGGGTTGGGGGATCGAGACAAGCTGGATTTGAAATGTATCTTGGCCATTGACCTCCAACCACTCCAGTGGTCTTTTTTTGTCCCCAGGATGGGCTGTCTCATCCACTAAGTCTCTCTGGCTCTTGTCAGGAGGCTATGGGAAGCAAATGGTAAGGGAGGAAAGAAAGATGAGAATGAGATGCTGCTCTGTTTGGAGGCAGAGACCCGGAAGTCCTCCAAAGGACAAGGAGTACACTACATAGAATCTTGGCATGCTGAGCACTGGTGTGGAGACACAGCCTGTAGGCAACAGTTTGGGTGGGCTGGGCGATACTGCTGTACTGAGGGACGCTGTTGACACAGCTTTGTTGGCTTGCAACTGGTGTGGAGGTGGCTGCTGAGTCTGTTGTGTGCCTCACAGCTGGGGAGGAAATCTCAAAGCAGTCACCTCACCCCATTACCCCGTAGGCTCTGCTTTAGTATTCATGAACTTTGAGGACTTGGAAACTGGATCCTCCTTGCTTTCTCCACTCCTCTGATCCCAGTTACCTCAGAGACTGTTTTCTGCCATGCTGTACACTCACTTTGCACTTCTTTCATTTGGTTAGGGACTGGTGATGCCATTTTTAGATTTATTCTTCACACACTCCTCTATTCCTCCTCTTGACTTTTCCTTTTAGTATATTTACAATTTCTTTCATAGCTGTCATATCTCTGTTAGGTATAGGGTAAATTATCGCTAAGTGGTCTTTCTTTTAAAACCTGAAATTGTTCTTTTGTGGGGTGTGATTATGACAGGAAGGAAAGTCTCAGACTTGTTTGAACAACTTGTCTGTTTTCTTTCCAAGGCACTCAGGCAGTTGACTGTATTGGTTTGGTAATGGTATGTTATCCCTTTAGGGGTAGGTCCAGAATGCATGGAAGCTTTGCAGTCTCTGGAGGGGGCACCCCCTCCTTGGAAGCCCCATGCTTTATGAGTGAAAAGAGGGAGTCCCAATGTCCTGGAAGAAGTTTAATGTAAAACTGGACTCAGGACTACTGTCTTCCTAGCACAGTGGTTTCTATCTGTGCCACGATGGAAGGTGACTTTTTTCTATGGTTCCCACCCTCTTGTGGCTTTCTGGGCTATGAGGTTGACTAAAGGACCATATAGAAAACAGTAGTCATATGCAAGGGTGTATGATATTATTAGAAAATATAATATTTAGATAGTATTTCGGCCAGTTTCTGAATGGGCCTTGAGAACTTCAGAAGAGCTGTGTTCTACCTGGTTGCTCCATATGTCACCTTTTGGGCACACACAAGAGAAAGACATGACTTGGTGTCTGAACATAGGAGAGAAGCTTGGTGGTGGCTAGGCTGACTTGGATTAAATAAAGCCAGTACTGCACAGTTAACCTGCCCAAGTCCCTGGGGATGGGTCTGTGTTTACTTGTTACCCATTCTCCCTTTCTGTGTCACAGCTCTGTGGAGTACAGCTTACCTGAGTGCCTCTGGATGTGTGACTGGGCTTTTCACCTTCTCCAGGAAGACTGGTCTCACGAAAGACTCAGAACTGTGCTAGGAATCACTGTCCCTTTGGACTGCACGACACCTAGGTGAGCTGCTGGCACCAAATCAGGAATTCTGACCATGAAGATAGTGATGACACTGATGTTGGAAACTGGGAATGATTGACAGAAGGGGAACCATGTTCTGTTCCGCTTTCACAGAGTACAAATCCAAAAAGCCTAGATGCAGAGGGATAGATCAAGCTCGTGACTCACTAGCACAACAGAATCAATGTCTCTGAAGAGGAACTTGGTTGAGGGCCTTTTAAGTTAGTCAGCTCTCTTGATGTGTAATTGGCGTGTAGTTGATTGACATGTAGCTCCAGGGTGTGAAAACAGACATGCCACTGGACTCAGAGGGGATGGAACACATGAAGAGATCGGGCTACATCTGGGCCATTTGGACACTGACCTTTATCTTCATGGAAAATGGTAAAATGGCAGGCGGCCTGTGGGTGAGGCTACTGTGCTTTCTGTATGGTTCCTGCTCGTGCATGCTCTGCATGTGCTCCCACCAGGCCAATAAGAGACAAAATTCCTCTTAAAGGAAACAGCTGAGAGTGCCCCTCATTCACCCTGAGCACCTCCTTATTAAGCAAGAGTTGGGCAACCTCAAGTGAGCTCAGAGACTCATGAAGAATGACGAATGGATTGAGAAATAACAGGCATGAGGAACGGGGGAGGTGGTTGTGAGAGAACCCATGGTGTTTCTTTGTTGTTGCTATGGCAACCAGCCAGGGACTACTTTAAGGAAGAATTCATTGAAGTATCAAAGGGTTTCTATGTTCTGGCACTATATGGGGAAAACTGTCTGGAGATGTCTAGACTATCTAGAGATGGTGTAGAGATTTTTGGAGTGGCCAAGGGACTGTGATTCTGGCCAGTTTATGTGTTTTGTTGTTTTGTTTTACTTCTCATTTCTACAAGATAAACTGTTCTCTGTCCTGATGGTGTTAGGGAAGCCTCATGGTATTTTCCTAAAATGTCCTCTTGAAGATACAAGTGCCCACTTGGCCTTTCTGAAACTGAACCTACCATGTTCACACACCACACACTTTTTACCCCCTTGCCTCTTGGTCTGTGTTGCTATGGTAGTAATGGCGTGTGCACGCATGTGTGTGTTTGTGTGTGTGTGTGTGTGTGTGTGTGTGTGTGTGTGTGTGTTTATGGCCACAACTCTGGAATTTACAGGGACTTTTTATTTTAAGAAAATTACAGAAGTCAGTTAAGTCCAACAGGCATTGAGTAATGTGCCGACCTTATTTTAAGTTTTTCTTCAATATTCAGAGCCTTACTCAGCCACAGGCAGACTTAAATTGTGTTGATGAGTGAGTGCTGACCTGCTAAGTTCCTAAAGATACAGAAAAGGCAGTAATAAGGTTTCAAAGAGAGTTTTGGAGGCAAAGTAAGAAGGCAACAAAGTAACAGGGCAACAAGAGCTGTTGACAGACATGTTTTACTCCTTATCACCAAAGAACAAAGAAGGGTCAGAACAGGGGAATGTGGTTTCAGAGGCACAAAAGAACCCTTGGAAGGTGACAGAAAAATGAAGCTTGGCTAGGGTCCAGCGCTGAGGGAGGAGAGAGTGGTAATTTATCAACCTCCCACTGCTGGCTGGAGTCACCAAGCTGAAGAGTAAGCATTGCTTGGACTTCACCCATGATGTGTAGGTGTATCTGTCACCAGCTGAAGTCATGGCCTTGTCAGGTGCTCCCTATCTCCTCTCTTAGTATTCTAGGCCAGCTGTATCTCCAGCAGGGGGCAAGCAAGGCATGGAGGGCTGGAAGGAAAAGACACTGGCCAGGTCCTCTCCGTGGTCTGAGAGGGAGGTGACAGAGAGCCCAGTGCATAGTGAGACCAAGCCTCCCCGATAGAGGGAAAGTCCAGCATAGATCCTCAGTCCTCATCACTGGGACCCAGCCTTTCCTATTAACTTGTCAAGGTACTTTTCTGAGGCTGGGTCTTTCCCCCTCTCAACTTTAAGATGGGATTGAGTAAGATCAAGAGAAAGACCAAGGAATAGAAATCAATATTTTTTTCATGGACTACCTTGGAGGAAAAACGAAGCATAGAGAGTTGTATTTCACAGTGCAGAACGATGATGCTATACCTAGGGATGCCCAACAGCAACGGCAACGAAAACAACTGGAAAGCACCGAACGTCAACAAGGACTTGAGGCCCTACTGTGTACACAAAACTGGTGACGACAATGGCAAGGTCAAAGGGCTCGATGGAATTTATAAGAAGCAGAAGAAATGGCAGCAGATCATAGTTGTCCCCTAAGACGGGGAGTAGGGCCCTCCCTCTGTAGCAGCAAAGTACACACAGCAGAGCAGGCTCTCTCACTGCTGAGAATTAACCAGCATTCATATTTTGGCCTATTTGCTTTTGTCCTGCTTTCCTTTGTGAGGACCTTTTAACCACATAGAGAGTAATCAATGTATTTTAGCACAATCCATGGCTCAATTCTTACCAACATGAGCCACCAGCTGGAGCTGCTCTCTCCTTCCTGCAAGGTCAGGAGATAGGGAAAGGGGTGTGTGTGTGTGTGTAACCAGTGAGGGGAAAGTTTTCAGGGATGATGGTTGGTCTTGGTTGCCACCCTGACTGGATTGGTAAAACACACCTATCCTGTGCCTGTGAGTGTGTGTCTAGAAAAGTGCATCCTGGTAGAGTGACTGGGGGAGAAACACTCCTATTGAATCGGGGCAGCACCACAATAAGGGCGTACGAGGGATCCATTCAGCAGTCAGCGCTACATAGCTTCAGGCTCACACACTGGGGATGGGTGCTTTCTAACTGCACCACTTAGTTTAATAAAAATATTTCAAAGCTGCTCTTTCAAGACAAAGGACTTGGTACAGAGTTCAGATGCTCTGGCCATCTTCCCAACAACTTCTGTGCTGGAGGATCAGTGCTGGATTCCCTGAGTTCCTTGAGGTGGGGAGTCAGAGGTAGAGAGTTCGGCAAAGAGCCTCAGAGACTTCGAGGACCAAATCACTAAAAGGTGGGGCTGAAAAGGAAAAAAAAAAAAACCCCTGCGCTGGTCCAGTTTTTGGTGCATAGTTTCCCTTTCTATCCTGATGCTACACGGAGAAGAAAAACGTTGAGTGCAGAGGCCTGAGTTCATGGTGACTGCCCCTAGAGAGTTTCTACAGCACCAAATGAAGATGTCCGGTAAGTTTAGGAAGAGAGCATAGGGGCAAAGGACAGCCTTGGGTTCCCAAAGACATGGACAGTATGGGGGAAGAGGAAGTTTCTGAACCACTGTAGGTAAGAAATTGAATGTTTTAATCCCGCTCACTGGGGGCAGGACACTCGATGGGAACTGCTGAATATAACCTCCATAGGCAGGACAACTAGGATTCTCAGGGAGGACTCTGCATGGCAGAGATCAGCTTTCTTTCCTTGAGGGCACATGATGGGCCATTCTCAGATACACAGCAGACTCATATAGATGGGAGCCTTGCTGCCTGACAAGAGCTGGTGATAGAGAGAAGGACAAACAGAGAAATAGTGAAGGCACATGGTCTCAGC
The DNA here is from genome assembly GCF_021556685.1 of Rattus norvegicus. NCBI lineage: Eukaryota > Metazoa > Chordata > Mammalia > Rodentia > Muridae > Rattus > Rattus norvegicus. The sequence continues at coordinate 142,334,684 of NC_141540.1, forward strand.
CCCAAGCAGAGAGCAGAGCTGGGAAGTTGGTGAGGAGAGCTTTTGAGCATGGAGCTCTGAGCAAAGGGCTCTGCAGCCATGATGTCTGGGATCAGGGTAAAGCTCTTAGAGACAGAATTCATGGCCTGTAGCTCTTCCTGGTGGAGGAGGTGGTGGTGTACTTGATGGTGGAAGAGCTGCCACCAGAGGAGCTGAGTCCACCGCTGATGCCTCTGCCACTGCCAGCACTGAAGCCACCTCCAATGCCGTGGCTACCACCATAGGAGAAGCTGCTGCCTCCTCCCAGGCCTATGCTGCTGCTGGCACCACCTGCACTGCCATAGCCGCTGGACACGGTGGACTGCACTGTGAAGAAAGAGGAGGACAACACAGACATGGTGAACTCACTGTGACCAGCTGAGCCAGTCACAAGGGCAGGAGAAGGGGAAGCTGGGAAGAACGCTTACAGATGTCGACTGGTCCAACGCCCTCACCTTTCAACCTCGGAGCAGAAAGCAGCAGGTGAGAACTAGGCAGCCATTGCTTCCGTCACCATGGAGACCATCAATCTGATGCAGGTTTGCAGAGAATCCCTTCAAGGAGTTCCTTGAAGGAACAATTATGGCCACAGCTAGTGCTACCTCATCTTCTGCTCAGTTCCTGGCACTGTGGGGGATGTGGAGGTTAACCTTGTGAAGGAAAAAGTGGGATGGTGAGAGCGAGGCGCCACAGGCTCTGGAGACCCCTCGAAGAGTCCTGAGCTGCTGTACATGGCATTAGATCTAAGATGGCTCCGGAACACCGACGAGTCAGCAAAAAAGAACCGTGGCCAGGGAGGTGGCTGCTTCCCCTATTTTCACGGAAGTCGGCGATGCTCCCCCCAACCCCCTCTAAGTTACCTCATCAGGCAGGGCTTCTATTGGAGCATGGTGATAGTGTGGTGAGATACGATTGGCTGAGGATTTAGGGGCTTGGGATTGTCTTGAACACTGTGCGTAAGAAGCTATGCACTGTTCAATAAACTTAGATCTGCACCCTGATGCTGGTTTCCCGAGTCTGATTCCCCAGGGTTTTTCACGTGACTGTGTCACCTCTTACTCCCCATCCTCTGTCCAGTTCCCACATGACACCGTGGAGGTGTCATCAGGGGTTGGAGGATGTAGTGATCCATCTGTGTGCCTCACCTTCCAACAGCTTCCTGTAGTTGGCGATCTCCACATCAAGGGCCAGCTTGATGTTCATGAGCTCCTGGTACTCCTTCAGCGCCTGGCCATGTCCTCCTTGGCCTTCTGCAGGACGTCTGCAGGGCGTCTGTCCTCCAGCCCTTCCAGCTTGTTCTTCCTGAGAAGTCGTGTGAAGCTGGGCAAAGCAGCACTGAGATGTGTGCTACTATACTCAGCTTCGCATGAATTCCGGGGATTCAAATTCAAGTCCTTACACTTAGGAGACAAATTCGCTGCCCACTGTACTGTCTCTCCAGCCCCCAAGGACCGTGGGGGTTTTTTTTTTTTGTTTGTTTGTTTGTTTGTTTTTTGTTTTGATTTAAGATTAACAGTGGATTCTGCACTTTTTTTGTTTTACACCATAGCATGCCCATAGTGAGAGTGCAATGGACACTCCATCAGTTAGTGACACAATTCTCATGAATTCTGGCCCAATCTCTTCCTTTCCAGTCAGTTGCCATGGGTAACTGCAGTCCCTGGATCTCCTGCCATGATGCTTAGCCTGTGAGCCACAGCTGGGATCAACTAAGATTGGTTCTGCTTGGATGATGGGACCATTGATTAGACTGGCTGTATCTTGTTAATCAGCTTGTTTCCTAGGTGTGGGAATCACATGGCCTCTCCCTGGTGCTCTCCCTATCCCAGCAGTTATTCCTGAGTTAGTTGTTAGTTCATGCTCAGACCAGCCTATCCCTTCAACATTGCCCCTTAGCACAGTTACTTCTTGATCTCAGCTGCTGGGTCATGTAGGCTGAGAAATATCTCTCCTCATGGTGTACGGGGAGGGGGGCATCCCTCAGCAGAGTTTAGCAGTCAACCTCCTGTGTGTTTGTCCTCTTTGGACAGCATTCTGTCTGCAGATGAAATTGGGGCATTTCTTGCCCAGTGGCTGGTTTGCTGCAATGAAGTAACTCTGCCTGGAGTTATTGATGCTCAATATCGTCTTTGAAGTGGAAGGGGGTTATGGTAGGCAGTAGCTAGGTCTTGTAGTCAAAAGATCTTTTAATAGTGAAATAACATTAAATATCATATTCTGTTGATCTCTGACACTTTTGAAGACATATATAATATCTATCTATCTACCTCCCTATCTATCTATCATAACTGAATTGTTAAACATTGTGTCTTTTTAGCTATTTACTGTTTGAGTAAGCTTGAACACACTTTATTGTCCTTAACTCCATCAGAATCTAATGTGACCATTTGTTTCACTTTCTGAGCACAAACTTGCATCATTTAATCATCCTAAAACGTTTGTAATAGCAGCTCTTAAAAGGACTGGGTCTAAGCTTTGTATTCTTAAATGAGTTGCATAAGCACAATGCCTGTCTAAGAGTAACAAAATTAATTTTAAATTCCATATCAATAGACAAAGACTTATACCAACGAAAACCTTAAACCTTCAATATCCAGAATTCTGTACCAGTGTAAGAGAATATAACTTCAAATCTGCATCAATATACAAAGATAAAAGATGTAAGATTATGGCAAAAAAAAAAACGCTCTCCATAAGAGTAAATTGAACAATCCACCCACATATATCTAATTTCTTATAACATTACTCTATCCTTCCTTTTTTTCCTTTCAATGTCCTTCCCTTTACCTAAGAAAGAAGGGTAGGGATGAGGAAAAGAAAGATAGAAATCCTTGAGTCTAAGCTCTCTATTTAGTTTCCTCCCTGTCCAAAATTACGACCATTTCCAAATCATCCCTTAAATGACAACATATCTATAAATTCACAAAATAACCAAAAACCAGACACCCCCAATTTAGGGGATTGGGACAATGATTTTCTGAGACTGCTTCCAGCTGAATTGGGACAAAGAATTCCTTTTGGGGGTGGGGGAAGAAAATTGGAAAAAAATGGTTAGACTTAAGAAAGCCAGTGGTAGCATTTGTTGTCTAGTCTTTGTATGCTGAGAAAGTTCAGGGCTTAGCTGAAGTCCTACTGGAACCATCTGAAAGGCTGGATGAACTGAAGTCACTGGGCATCAGCGACCATTCCTGGAGCTGCTCTGGAGACAAGTCTCTGGAAACAGCATCAGGTGAGGCAGGGATCAGGCAGGGAGCTGTCAAAGCAGGTCATCTCAGCGTCCCCGCGTGAATCTTGTCCAAGCCGAATTCTTGGTGTTTCATTTTGTAATATATGAACCTTACAACCAATATTTAGTTCCATAAAGATATTTGTATGGATTGTGCAAGGTGCACAGATCAGTTAGGATGGACTTTTGCTCCTTGTTTGAGCAGGTGGGAAAAAAAAACCTGTCCTTTGTTTTATGAGTTAGCTTGATCAATAACTAAGTTGTAATAAATCTTCATTCACACCATATGAAAGGATGGCATAAGTGAGGATTCTGTACCCAACAAGACTTACTAGCTATGACTAGCTGAAGTTTGAATAGAGGTGTTTCTATATCTCAGCCAGTTTCAGGGCTGTTCCTCTGTAGAGAGATCAGCAAATCAGGTTACCTTTCATGTTTGATCTTCTTGAATTTTTCTTTCCTATCTGCACCCAAGATCTTTAGGGGGGCTCTTCCTCTATCATGCTTGATCCATATTACTTTGGAGGGGGGTCCAAAGCCTTTTCTCCTTTCCTCTTGACACAAACACAGAGACTCTTTCCCCAAATACCATGTCCTTGGTCTGGCAAATCAATTGATTGATTCAAATCAGCAGCCTCTTTTTTTTTCCATTAGGCTCTACTTTGACCTCTCTCAGAGAGGATTTGTGATCTCATTAATACCACCGAACTTATAACCTCCTTCATTTTCATAATTAAAGCAATCTAAAAACAATTATTACTTAAAAACACTTAAAGGCAATTAAAGAGACTTTCACTTATTCCTCCCTTCTATGGAGACTAATATCTCTTTAGAATACAATCACCTCCCCTTTCTCTTTTTATAAATTGAATTGATTTCCTTTCCTATGCATTTAACTTCAATCGAATTCCCTTCTATTTACTGTATAAGCCTAGTCTCGGGCCATCAATTTATCAAATGGCAGCTGAGAATTTCCTCTGAGCCCACATTCAAAGTTGTTTACAATAGTATTGACTTCTTAAATTTCCATTAATCTTTTTACTTGTATCTTGATTACCCCTGCTCTCTGTGTAGCCTGACTTATTTCCCAACAGGGGCTCCCAGAATCCCTGGCTTAAGCTCTCTGCCTCAGCTTAGAAGCATTTGAGAAAGCCTCAGGTGGATCCCCAGCCTGGGTCAGCTTGGGGGTGAAGCTGTATCCCCCAATTATGCAGGCCAAATTAGCATGAATTTTGTCCTAGTCCCACAAACCCACAGCTCCAGGATAAACAATGCAGCTCTGAGAAACCAGTTCTCCCCGCCTGCTAATCTTAAAGGGATAGCGTGCGCTTTTCATTCAGGAATCTCAAATTAATTTTTAAGAAGTGAGTTTTTGCCCCACGTTGAGCGCCATTTTAGTAAAATGTATTTAAAAAAAAAAATCCCTGTGTGGGGTTTCTTCCCACATTATACCATTTATATTCTTTGATGAAAGACACACACACAGCCTTTACATTCTAATATGCCTTAAGCAGCACAATATCTGGGCACTTAAAGAGACTCCATGCTGTGAGACAACCTCCTACCCATAACTACATTTCATCTGGGCTGCTCTTAGCTCCAGCGAGGCAGCCCTCTAGGCCATGTTCTCTTGGTCCCTAACCCACTTAGTTCTTCCTCTCCTGCACATTCTTCCTTTATCCCATGGTGGCTCTCTGTTCTCTCTAAGCCCACAAAAACTCAACCCCACCTCTTTCTCTTCTCCCCAGCTACTTTATTCACCAATCACAATCAACTGGGGCACTCAGTGTCTTATGAGCAGACTCACTCGTCTTTGTGGCAAACAGCCTTGGGGGCCCAAATTTGCATTAGAATATAAGCCTGTTTGTTTTCTAAAGAAAGAAGGGAAAGGAGCTGGGAAGCCCTGAGAGGGCTGTAGGGAGGAGAAACTGTAATCAGGATATACTATGTGAGGAAAAAAAAAAACTATTTTCAATAAAAAATATGCTGAGGACACATGTGCACTGACTAAATATTAACTCAAAACTCAAATGCATAATGGATCCCAGGTGTACCAATGTTCCCTTGGGAAGTTTCACTGCAACCTTAGCTCTGGGTGTATGTGTGTATGTGTGCATACACATACACACAAACACATATACACATACAAACACATACATGCATATACATATAAACACCTGCACATAAACACATACACACATATACATACATACACACATATGTACATATACACACATACACACATGCACAAACACATACACATACATACATACATACATACACAAACACATACATACATATACACAATATATACACATATACAACATACACACATATACAGACATACACACATACACGTACATACACAAACACGCAACATACACACAACATACATACACACGAACACACACACATGCACAGTTTGTGCACTCTCAGTGGTAATGCTGCCTACCACACAGCACTAACATGATTGAAGCAAGCTCATATTGGGACTGCTGTATGTGAGGGATCATGGTATCTTTCTGGCCTACAAATTTCTGCTCTTACACAAATGGTTTGATTATAGAAAACAGAGGCTTTAGTATTTTCCTACCACCATTCCTCAGCATGGAAGTGTCAAATTGCTGTATCTTTGGATTATATTGTTAGAACATCTAATTTTAAAAACTGGTGTTTGGCTGAAATTCTATTAAGAAAATTCAATCCCAAGGGATGCTCCAATATATGACAAGGACACGTGCTCCACTCTTCGTAGCAGCCTTATTCATAATGCCCAGAAGCTGTAAACAACCCAGATGTCCCTCAACAGAGGAATGGATACAGAAAATGTGGTACATCTACACAATGGAATACTACTCAGCTATCAAAAATAATGACTTCATGCAATTCACAGACAAATGGATGGAACTTGAAAATATCATCCTGAGTGATCCAGGCACAAAAGTACACACATGGTATGCATTCACTGATAATAGCAAAAAAACCAAAACAAAAACAAAAACCAAAAAGCCAAAGCTCTGAATACCCACGGTATAACTCATAGACCACATAAAAACCCAAGAAGAAAGAAGATCACACCAAAGTGTGGATGCTACAGTCCTAGTCAGAAAGAGGAAGAAAATAGGCTTGGGAAGTAGAGGGATCTAGGGATCTGGGAAGAAGGGAGGAGTGGGCAGGAAAAGGGGGAATGATTCAAATAAGGGGAGAGGTGGGGGAGCAGTACAGAGGGTCAGAATTTGAAAGGAGATGTGTAGAAGAGGGGAGGGGGGACTGGGAGTAGCTACTAAAATGTCTCAGATGCCAGGGACCCAAGAGGGTCGCAGTACCCAACAGGGAGGACATTAGACGAAATAACCAACAAAGGGGAGAGAGAACCTGTGGAGACCACATCCAGTGGATAGGCGTGTTCCCCACCCACCCACCTCAAAAACATTAATCCAGAATTGCTCCTGTCAAAAGGAAATGCAGGGACAAAGAGTGGAGCAGAGACTGACAGAAAGGCTGCCCAGAGACTGACCCACCTAGGGATCCATCCCATACACTGTCACTAAATGCAGACACTATTGCGGATATCAAGAAATGCTTGCTGATAGGAGCCTGATATAGCTGTCTCCTGAGAGGCTCTGCTAGAGCCTGACCAATGCAGAGGTGGATGCATGCAGCCAAACATCGGAATGAGCATGGGGACCCCAATGGAGGAGTTAGGGCAAGGACTGAAGGAGCTTAAGGGGTTTGCAACCCCATAGGAAGAACAACAGTATCAACCAACCAGACCTCCCAGAGCTCCCAGGGACAAACCACCAAAGAGTACACATGGGGGAACCCGTGGTTCCAGCTGGATATGTAGCAGAGGATGATCTTGTAGGGCATCAATAGGAGGGGAGGCCCTTGGTTCTGTGGAGGCTTGATGCCCCAACTGAGGGGAATGCTAGGGCAGTGAGGCAGGAGTGGGTGGGCTGGTGGGGGAGCACCCTCATAGAGCCGGGGGAGGGGGAGGGCAAAGGGCATTTGTGGAGTGTAAACTGGGAGGGGGATAACATTTGAAATGCAAATAAATAGAATAACCCAAAAGAAAATTAAAAAAGGATCTCTTCCACCACCTCCCCCCTCTGTGTGTGTGTGTGTGTGTGTGTGTGTGTGTGTGTATGTGTGTGTGTGTGTGTGTGTGTGTGTCTGTGCCTTGGAGGCCAGAGGTGTCAGATTTCCTGAAGCTGGGGTTACAGCTTCGAGCTGCCCTGTGTTAGGATTCAAACTTGGGTCCTCTGACGGAGCAGTAAACGTTCTTAGGTGCTGTAATCAATACCATCTCTCCAGCCCCTTGCCAACTGTTCCTAAGGCCAGCTACAGGGTTGAGTTATAGCTCAAGGATTCCTCAGGGTTGCCTCCTCAGGCTAGGAGCAGCCTGCTTAGCAAACATTTCCCTCTCTGACCTTGCTTCACCTCTGGATTGGGCTCCCGTGCACATGGGTAGAGTGGATTAGAGTGTATTCTTGAACTACTCAAAAATGTCCTCAGATTTCAGGGTACACTAAAACTCCTTTATTGTCTTCTGACCTGAATGCTAGCCACCTTTGGAGTCCAGTGAAGTGACAACCAGCCTTGTCATGGTGCATCCTTCTGTGTCTTCCTGTGCCAGTGCCATTGAGAAAGGACTCTGTTGTTTCTTCTGCCGTCCTCGTCCTCCTTGGGTGGGGGAATCTGGTGCAACGCTTCCTCTCAATGGGCCTTAAATTCAGAGTCCCTTCTCCTGTGTGACAGAAAGAATAATCAGGTTTTACCTCAGATGTTCTATGATTAAAGCCTGTTTGGGAAACTATTTCTAATAGTCTTCTCTCTTTAAAAACGTTTTTTAAAAGGCAGGTTCCCACTATGTAGCCCAAACTGGCCTCGATTTCATAGCAATCCCCCTGCCTTAACCTCTTAAATGCTGGGATTACCTACATGAGCCACTAAACCTGACCTCTTATTCCTTTCTAATATGTACATTAAAATTTCAAGAAAGGACCCAGACATAGTGACACACAACTTTAATACCAGTCAGCACTCAGGAGGCAGAGGCTCTGTAAATTGGAGACAAGCCTGGTCCAAGTGAGTTCTAGAGCAATCAGGGCCACACAGAGAAAGCTTGTCTTAAAAACTAATTAAGAAAGACCACAAATTTAGAAATGTTACAGTGAGGTGGGCTCACACCAGCTTGATAGAATTGGTATTTTAGTGAAAATCTCTGAATTCTGACCTGATTCCTTTCCCTTTCTTCTTCTCTCCCCTCCCTTACTTCTTTCCCTCCTCCCTCTTACCTTCCCTTCCTCCCCTTATTTTCTCCCTTCCCTTCCTCCTCTTATTTTCTCCCTTCCCTTCCTCCCTCTCTCCCTCCTTCCCCTTCCTACCTTCCCTCCCTCCCCTACTTCCCCTTCCTTCCTCCTCTTTTTCCTTTCTCCCTCTTCCCCTCCCTTCTTCCTCCCCTCCCTTTCCTTCCTTCCTCCCCTTCTTCTTGTCCCTCCCCTTACTTCCTCCCCCTTTCCCTTCCTCCCCTTACTTCCTTCCCTTCTTCCCCTCCTTGCCTTCCCTCCTCTTACTTCCTCCTTCTCTTCTTCCCCTCCCCTCCCCTTACTTCCTCCTCTTCTTCCCTTCCTCCCTCCACTCCCTCTTCCCCTCCCTCCTTCCTCCCCCTTCCCTTCCTCCCCTTACTTCCTTCCCTTCTTCCTCTCCCTCCCCTCCCTCCTCTTACTTCCTCCTTCTCTTCTTCCCCTTCCCCTCCCCTTACTTCCTCCTCTTCTTCCCCTCCTCCCTCCCCTCCTTCCCTCCCTCCTTCTTTCCCTCCCTCCCTTCTTCCCCTCCTCCCTCCCCTCCTTCCCTCCCTTCTTCTTCCCCTCCTCCCTCCCCTCCTTCCCTCCCCTCCTTCCCTCCCTCCTTCTTTCCCTCCCTCCCTTCCTCCCCTCCCTTCCTTCTTCCCCTCCTCCCTCCCCTCCTTCCCTCCCTCCTTCTCCCCCTCCTCCCTCCCTTCCTTCCCTCCCTCCCTTCTCCCCTCCCTCCCTTCTTCCCTTCTTCTCCTCCCTCCCCTCCTTCCCTCCCTCCTTCTCCCCCTCCTCCCTCCCTTCCTTCCCTCCCTCCCTTCTCCCCTCCCTCCCTTCTTCCCTTCTTCTCCTCCCTCCCCTCCTTCCCTCCCTCCTTTCCTCCCTCCTTCTTTCCCTCCCTCCCTTCTCCCCTCCCTCCCTTCTCCCCTCCCTCCCCTCTCCCCTCCCTCCCTTCTTCCCTTCTTCTCCTCCCTCCCCACCTCCCCTCCTCCCTACCCTCTTCATTCCTTCTGCACACCTCACTTTCTTGCACATCAGATCGTAAGTCTGCTTACAAAATCAGTGTTAGTTAAAACTACAGATGCCACTCTGAGGCGGGTGGCGTCTTAGTTTTGCTTTTTTAACCTCAGTTTGGAATCATTTTAGATACAACCAGATGTGAAGGCAGCACAGAGAGGCTCTGTGTGGCCTCACCTGGCTCCTATTAATATACTTCACAGTGACATGTCCACAGCTCATAGCTGAGGAACAAGCAGAGTATGGAGGAGTCCACACTCCATCCCCTTAGTTTGGGGTCTTCGTTGGGTGCAGGGTACCCTAGCACAGTTTTACTACGTTTCCTTAGTCTCCTCCTGAACGACACAGCTTCTCAGGTTTCTGTGCTCTCGTGGCTTTGAAAGTTTTGGGGAACAGCAGCCTATTAATTGTTTTTTGACATTTTTTTTCTGATGACTCCAGCAGGGGTTCTGGGATTCTTGGAGGAGAGCCAGAGGGTAAGGCTCCTTCTGATCGTGGGATGATATCAATAGGTCCCATCGCTGCGGCTGGAGCCCTGGATCGCTTAGGTAAGGCGGCTCCACACCTTCCCTGCTGTACGGTGCCCCGTCACCTCCTTTCCACACCACACCTTTGGCAAGAAGCTGTTCTCTCGGAGCGCACACCTGAGGAGGAGGAGTTGCCCTCTGCCTCACTGGGGGAGGGATTCTTATACAAACGGTTTGAAATCCCTCTACCTAAAAGTTGCCTCTCTTGTGGCGGTTGATGTATTTCTTTAGTTGTTTGGTTATAATTATGTAGGCCCATGCATGTTTACTCTGTACATTGGGCCACAATCGGATATAATTCCTTATTCGACAAGTGGCTTAAAGTATTCTAATTCAGCCACCGGGGATCTGTCCCCTGTGGGTTTGCTTTAGGGGCTGGTTGATGCTGTACACTAGATGTTCATGCAAATGACTAAAGAAATCTGTGTCTGAACACTTCCTTACTGTCTGTCTTGGCCAGACGCACTAGGACCCTCCCTAAAGTGAATCATTTCTCTGAGGGGCCTCCCTTTCTGGTTGTATCAGTTAGCATTCTTCAGAACGACAGACCCAGAAGGACATTCATGCATGAAGACTTCCACTTTGTGGAACTGGCTTGCCTAATTATTGAATGGGAAGAATCGCAAATCTACAGAACTGAAATGTCACTTTGAGTCACTCACTTCTGCCTAGCCAGGAGGACCTAGAATCCCAGTTTAAAGGCCATGGATAGAAGCTCTGTCTCTCTTTCTCTCTTTCTCTCTGTCTGTCTCTGTCTCTCTGTCTCTCCTCTCTCTCTCTCTGTCTCTTCTCCTCTCTCTCTCTCTCTCTCTCTCTCTCTCTCTCTCTCTCTCTCAGACTCAGGTGAGCTTCCATTCTACCCTGGCCTCCCATTGGTGGAATGAAAGGTACTCACAGTGAGGTAGCAATTGTCCTTACTTGGCCTACTCTCCAAATGTAGACATCATCCTTGGAGGAATGCCCAGAGTAATAGTTGATCAAGAATCTGGACACTCTATGGTCCTTTTGTATTGGCACATGAAACTCAGTGTAATTGTGACATTGGGTCATAGTGTTAAAGACAAAGACCTAGATAGTAGATGTGTTTGGTGATACTAGAATGTCATAGTCTCTAGACCATTGGGTAACAGAAGGGAAAGAATATATGAATTAATATCATATATATTACATACATATACACATATACACATACACACATATATGCATATATATATGTATATGTTCACTATTCATTTATATATGGTATTCATTTGTTTTCACAGTGCTGGAGATTGAAGCCAGAGGCTCCCACATGCTAACCAAGCACTCCACCACTGAGCTGCATCCACAGCTCCATAGTTTCACAAGCAACCATCTATGTCCAACTCCAGATCCTTAGCATGGTAATCATTCCAGGCTCTTCCCTTGCTTATCCAGAAAGTCATGAGAAATGTCACTCAGACCATCTGCCACCCATTTTTTTTAATCGTTCCATTTCGCAATCTACATTATAATGATTAATTTTATGTGCCAACTTGAGTGGAACAGAGGAGCCCAGATACTTGGGTGTGTGTTTGTGTTTCTTTGAGATTAACTCTGCAATGGTAGAATGGAGCATACTGCCCTCAATGGTGAGAATAGCTCTTGTTAAATGAGTCGAAGGAAGTGACAGAAAAAAGAGGCCAAGTCACAGGGCATTCCCTTCACCTGACTGTCACTGGGCCAGCATTATCTTATCCCATCAAAGTAAATATTGACTGTCCTTGTCTCCAGTTTGGCAGGTGTAGATGTTGTAACTTGTCAGCCTCTGAAACGACACCATCTGAGTATGTAATAACAAATCCACCCTTCTCCTCCTCTCCCCTTCCTTCTGACGGATCAGTCTGTTTTTCTGTTGGCCCTGCAACACAAGCTTAGGAACCTAGAGCTGAGGGGTCAAGGCAGGAGGATCCCTGAAGCTTGTAAGACAGACAGCTCAGCTGGATTGGTGAGCTACTGGTTAAGAAAGGCTCTGGGAAATAGTATCTTAAACCAACTTATTGGGGATTTCATCCATGCTTACAGTGTATTTTGATCATATCTGCCGCCAGTTCCTCCTCCTACCAGATCCCGACCCTCAGCCATAGGTCATCTCCTCATTGCTCTCCTCACTCCTACAAAATGTAATTTGTGCTTCCTATGTACACATAGGTGTCAGGCCCCCCATTGGAGTATGATTGACCTATCAGGGGCTGCATCCTTAAAGGAAACCGACTCTCCCTTTCTCAAACGTATAAATCACTGAGGGGAGGGACTTCTGGGGAAACGGCTCAGTGAGCACAGTAATCCTGTGCAGGCACGAGTTCCTTCCTGTTCCCTCCTCTGCAGTGGTCCCTGAGCCTTGGAGGGAGAGTGTGACTTAGATGGTCTGTTTATGGCTGAGCAGGCCACAGTCTCTTATTCTCCACACTTGGACCTGTCTCGAGTTTTGTTGGATATTCTTCATCGAGCTCAGGAGAGTGTCTGTCAGCGGGGGCTTTTCCACCTGTGCCCCAGTTCCCGGATAATGACTCAGAGTCTTATTACTTAATAAATGCCTAGGTCTTGGCTTTGGCTTTTCCCTCAACTACTTCACAACTTCTGTTCTCCTGTTTTTAGTATTCTATGTCTGCCACAAGGGTAGTTAGTTATCTCTCCTGGCTTCCTCTAAGTCTGGGCAGGGAATCTTCCTGTGCCTGACTATATCCCAGAGTTCCTCTCACCCTGCCAGATGCCCCTCCCTTTGAGTCTATCCTTTCCTATAGGCCACAGGTTTTGTTTTGTTTTTTAATTGACAGGTGATGTTTCCACACAGTACACAATAGGTTAGCCCCACAGTTCCTTCTAGTCCTTATGAATTAAAAGTTTTATTTGTTTTACCTCAGAAGGGTGTTGGTTTCTTCCTTGCTGATATGATTGTATGGTCTTTTCTTCTTCTTCTTCTTCTTCTTCTTCTTCTTCTTCTTCTTCTTCTTCTTCTTCTTCTTCTTCTTCTTCTTCTTCTTCTCCTCCTCCTCCTCCTCCTCCTCCTCCTCCTCCTCTTCCTCCTCCTCCTCTTCCTCTCCCCTCCCCTCCCTCCCTCCCTCCTTCCCTCCCTCCTTCCCTTTCTCCCCTCTCTTCTTCTTCTTCCTCCTCCTCTTCCTCTCCCCTCTCCTCCTTCCCTCCCTCCTTCCTTCCCTCCCTTCCTCCTTCCCTTCCCCCCTCCTCCTCCTCTTCCTCCTCTTCCTCCTCTTCCTCCTCTTCCTCCTCTTCCTCCTCTTCCTCCTCCTCCTCCTCCTCCTCCTTCTCCTCCTCCTCTGCTTCCTCTGCCTACTTTTGCTTCTTCTTCTTTGGCTCATTGAGATACTGGATTGTACTCTTCGCTTTTGGATGTTGAACCGGCCTTACATATTTGGAATGAAAACTGGTTAGTCACCATGTAGAATTCTTTGTCGCTGCGACAGCTTTCTATTCAGCACTGTCTTGTTGAGCCCTGTTGTATAAGGCTTGTGAGAGGTATTGGCTAGTTTGTGGTTTTCCTTCCTCTGGATAGCTTTATCTAGCTGTGCTGTTAGACTGACCCTGGCTCAATAGGGTGGGTTATAAATTTCTCCCTCTGTGTCTGTTTCCTAGGGGTGGTTACAGAGCACTGATCCCATTTTGTTTAAACATTGTTGGCATTCTCAGACAATGAAAATACCTGGGCCTACTGTTTTCATAGGTTTGACTGCGTTCTGTAGCTGGTACATGGCTATCCTGACTATTTCTCCATGTCTTACTGTTTTACAACCTTTAAGGTTTGGGTACATTTCATTGAAGTTATCAAATGTATTGACATAGAGTCATAGTTCTACCTTATAGTACTTTAGATTGCTATTTATGCTAAGATTTTAGTTAAATCCGTATCCATGTAGGTGAGAATGTATACATCTATAGGTGAGCTTTGTGAATCACTTTCACCATTCCTTGTGGACATAGAATCACATGTGCAGTATGTGGGCTTAGATCAGCCATCTCAGGCCTGATATTGGGGAAGAAAGTGAAGTGGTGCTCATGTAAGAGGGGGAGGCATCCATTTTTACGAGGCGGATGATGGTTAGGAGTGAACACAGGAGGATACCTAGATGCCAGGAACTTGAATTACTTCATACAAATAATCAATCATGTAAAATAGATCTAAATATTATGGCCTAGAGGCCTACATTAGTTTGATTTCTCTGCCAACTAAAGAACTAAAGGGCAGGGGAAATCTTGAATGCTACAGGTAACAGCAGGGGATATCTCAGACACAGCAGAGGCATGCACACACACACACACACAGAGAGAGAGAGAGAGGTTTGCACACACACACACAGAGAGAGGCATGCACACAGAGAGAGAGAGAGAGAGAGAGAGGCATGCACACACACACACAGAGAGAGAGAGAGAGGCATGCACACACACACACACAGAGAGAGAGGCATGCACACACACACACAGAAAGAGAGAGAGAGGCACGCACACACACACAGAGAGAGAGAGAGAGAGAGAGAGAGAGAGAGGCATGCACACACACACACACAGAGGCACACACACACACACACACAGAGAGAGAGAGATGCACAGAGAGAGAGAGAGAGAGAGAGAGAGAGAGAGGCATGCTCGCACACACACACACACACACACACACACACAGAGGCATGCATACACAGTAGGCACATAAAGCTTTTCTACAGAGCAGAAGGGGCACATAGGAGCTTCAAGAATGGTCTAGTCTCTCTTTAAAGGTGAGAGCTTTTTAAGGGTCTTTGAAGAGTCTTCCTCCCCTAATTTAGGGTTGATCCATTTGAAAAGAAGACAGGGAGGCTTGTGGGCCCACAGACTTTGAGCAAAGGTGTCCTGATCAGGCTTTGAACTTATCAGACTGGGAACCAGCAGGGGTGCCCTACTGGCTGGAGGAACAGCACTGGTCTTTTGTCTTGAGTTGCCAGGGCGTTGTCAAGAGGGTCAGGAGGGTGAGGAAAAGCAATAAGTTTGACATCTTCGTTATCTAGCTGTGATCACCTCTCCCTGTCTGTCTCAGAGCCTGAATGTTAGAGACAAACGTTACTTGTGAGGAGAATGGCAACTACTGCAGCCTTAGTGGGAAGCAGCTAAAGTGTCTACTTCAGTATGTCCTGAGCTTCCTCTTAGTCTGCTGTCTCACCCATTCTTAGTCTGCCATTCACCTCTTGAGGACTGGAGCAAAACACAAACTTAATATCTTTGAGTGAAGATACCAGGAGTGAAGGGAGTGAAAAGAGGGAATCTCATTCTCACTTTGCCCTTTTTGCCCCTGTGACTGAGCATCTGAGCTTTTGTGCCTGGCTCTAGGGGTTGTAATTTTATCAACAGAATATCTCTAGATTTTTCCCAGTTGGGACAATTATGTTCTATGCATCCACATGGATACAGCTCTTTATTCACAGACCCGAGGAAACCTCTCCAAAACATGATTCTAACCCCGAGGCGTGTATACCTGTTTGCTCTTGAAGATCCTGTGGTCAAGCAAGTATCTCGGCCATGAGGAAATTCTAAGAATAACATAGAGATGTGTAGTAGAACCATTTTAAGTTTATCCCTGACTAGTTTACCAAGAAATGAGACTCAGACAATGGTTATTTTATTTGGCTTTGGCAGTTACTAGGGGGTCACCCCTAATCTGCTCTTCTATCTGCTGACCTGGCTATCTTCCCAGAAGTGTACCCCAGATTCTTGCTGTTTCTCCTGGCCATGTGCTCACGGTCCATCTCCCTTCATGTTGGCTTCCTCCTCCCTTTTCTACTTCCTCCTCCTCCCAGGCTACTCTAATCCCACCTGTCTCTAATTCCTCCAGTGATTGGCTGTAGCCATTTTTATTTAGCCAGTCATTTTGAATCAAGGAACAAGGTCTGTACAACAAAGTCTGGTAAACATGATAAGTCACGCATAGGCCTAGACTGTCTGGTGTAGAACTTAGCATTACAACACATAGCAATAGATCAAACCTCAGTATTGTAGTTGGAAGATGGCTCAGTGGGTAGAATGAATCCCCAGAACCAACACACACACACACACACACACACACACACACACTCACACACACTCACACTCACACACACTCACACACTTAAACACACACATATACACACACTCACACACGCACTCACACTTGCACACACTCACACACATATACACATGCACACTCACACACACACTCACACACATATACACCCACACATACATACACATACTCATACACACATATACACACACTCACATACACTCACACACACATATACACACACTCACACTCACATTCACACAGACACATATACACACACTCACACACACAGACACATATACACACACTCACACACACAGACACATATACACACTCACACTCACACACACAGACACATATACACACACTCACAATCACACACACAGACACACACTCACTCACACACACTCACACACATATACACACACTCACACTCACACACACAGACACATATACACACACTCACAATCACACACAGATACACACTCACACACAGACACACACACTTACACACACACTCACACACTACACACAGACACACACACTTACACACACATACTCACACTCACACACTCACACACACACACTCACACACATATAAACCCACACATACACACACTCACACATACACTCACACACATATAAACCCACACATACACACACTCACACATACACTCACACACACACTCACACACACTCACACAGACACACACACACTTACACACACATACACACATACATTCACACTCATATACACCCCCACACACATGCACATACTCACACACATATACTCACACAATCTCTCTCACTTACTCATGCACATTCATATTCATATGCCTTTTGCTCTAAGTAGGTATCTCCAGCAGATATTCTAAGTGAACACAAGAATAGAGGGAGACATAGTCTCAGAAAAACAAGACAAGAGGAACTAGGCCACCGAGTTTGTATAGTTAGAACGGTCCATACCGTTCACATCTGTGAATTAAAGCACCAGGGAATGGAAAATTTTTGATATAAAATTCACTGAACATGTAGAGACCTTGTCCTTCTGTCAGTCTCCGACCTTTGCACACTGAGGGGTTAGCTGTAGTCCGGGGATGAAGCACAGCTTACAGAAAGTCATGGAAAGATGTTATGCAAACACTGCAACATTTTATACAAAAAGAGAGAAGCACCTGAGATCCTGGAGTCTTCTTTTTTTTTTTTTTTCCTTTTTTTGGAGCTGGGGACCGAACCCAGGGCCTTGCGCTTGCTAGGCAAGCGCTCTACCACTGAGCTAAATCCCCAACCCCAATCCTGGAGTCTTCAAAGGTCCCATAGTTAATATAGTATGGATACCATATGAGAAATAAATACATATGGGGCTGCTTCAAAGCAGCTGACTATGACTTGCCTCGTGCTCTAGAAGGGGTATTTTGCCAATAGCAGATAGTTCCTGCTACTGTGTCACATTTGGAATTCTGGGGACATCTCGGAGTCTATTGCAATACTAGATAGCCCAGATAGAAAGAGCTGATTGGCCAGTTGGTGTTTGGGTGCTGTTGGCTGCAGTTTATCAACTAGTCATGAGTGAAGTGACTAGTAAGAAGTAATTAGGTATCCTGACAGTGAAGATCAAACTTGACCCAAGGAACTCGACGCCCATAACCAGCAGGAAGTAGGCTAATGATATCACCGTCCCATTTCCCCTCTATCCTTTGTTCTCTCCTACCTAGTGTTAAGGGGTTGATAAGGTAGAAGAAGAGGGGTGGAGAAGGACGGAAGAAAGGAACCCACAAAGTACCCAAAAATCTGTGGTTAGACAATTGGCACAGCCTGGAGGTGTTTTTGATGAGATATATCAATAACTTCCCCAGGAGTACCTAAAAGTTCACCCCTAATTTCATCATGGGCTGTCTAGGATTGCAGGACTATTAATCTGAGTATCCCACTGTTGTACTTGACTGCCTCCCCATAGATTTATGGCTATGTCAGCCACATAAGGTCTTAACTTCCCTATTAGACCTTCTGGTCACACATATTTCACCCATTGCACACTTGGTTATCTGAAATAACTTTCCAGTTCCTAGGAACTGGCTATGAACCTTTTGAAGTGGCCATTCTGAATTCCAAGGTTTTTATGAAATGATATGTGTTATCCCAGCTCCTGTATCCATCAAAGCATCTACCTAAATACCATTTGCTTGCAATTTTAATTTCGGCCTCTGATCATTAACAACCATTTGCCAGAACACAGGCTTTCCAGTACTCCCAGACTTTCCTATTGTGCCTACTGGAGTGGCTTTGCCTTTGACGGAGGGAAACAATAGCAGCTGAGGAGTCTATCACCTGGATTACATTGCGTCTCTCTTTTTATATAGGCTATTGATTGGCGTTGGTTACAGGTGCTACAGCAGAGAAGTAAACTCACCAAGACGCTAAAGCCTTCCTTTCCCAAAGGCACAGAGGGGTTCAGCCTTCTTGGGAAAGACTGACACCCAGCTAGCTCACTCCAGTTACTTTATTCAAACATTATACAACATTGACTGGGACTGGGAAAGGTTCCAACTACAGGTTATCTTGCCCTTGCGGCCAATGAGAGCAGACAACCCACACAAGTATTAGTCCCGTTTGAGCATGGCTAGCCATAAGCCAAAAGTAAAAACCACTTGAACCATGGCCGCCAAGTTCTCACATAGTATCAAGTGTAGCTGCTCTGGAGAGACAAAATTTCTTCAAGGTTCAAGCAGTCTCAAAACAGTTTATCAGCCTCTAGTGATTGACCCAAACATAGCAGAGGCTTTGCTGAAACATTTCACTCAAAGCCAGACACAACGGCTTTACCATTCATTCACTTTGAAAGCCAGCCATAAAAGCTCTATTGCACGTATCGCTACAATAGACCATAATTATGATTTTCCCTTTGAAATATTCACCTGTAATTTTCGGATGTACAATGAGTCCTTGGGAAGTCATTCCATCCTTCCTAAAATCATCCCTTTTGTCCCTGCAGGCAAAGGACCATAAACTCCACTAGTTGTTTCATAACATTGAGTTTGGGGGCATAGAATACGATGTTTATCTATGTCCAAACCTAGAGCAGCACTGCTTGTGTAGCATGCGTTGGATATGCAATACTTAGTTGAGGTTTTTAGGTCTGTGTGTTACTCCTTGTCCAAAAATAGGCAAATTTGGCTTGTACTTCTTTTGTGGGGCCTCAGTCCAGGCTCCCAAGGCTGTTTCCTGATGGTAAGAAATTGTCTTGGATATCTTTCTTGAACCTGTACTCATTGGTCCAGTGGTAACCATTGGCACATCACCTGCACACCCCCAGGAAGCCTAGGCCTTCTTTCTGGTAATATTTAGAAAACCCATTGCCCTTAATTGTCCTCAGAGAAGCTTTGTTCATAATTTTGTTGCAAATGACCACATTTCTCACAATTAAAACACTGAGCATTTTGAGATCTGAGACCTTTAGTGGCTTAGTTATAGTCTCTTTGTAAATGACTATTTCCTGCAGTTGAATTGCCCTGCATTTGACATTGGAGATCGCTAGCCACAGCTTGACCTATGATGTTAGCATGGTACACATTACAACCAATATTGGTCGTATCCCTTATCCAATCATCCATAGGTGCTGCCTGATAACATTTTTACATTTGGTATTTGCATTTTCAAATGCTGTTGTTGTAAAAATATAAAAAATAAAAAAAGTACAGCTGTCTTTTATCTCGCTAGGTCCGGCACCTCACTGCCTCAAGATATCTGCTAGATATCTTGGTGGAAACATATCCCAACTCCTCAGTGGCAGCCCAGTGTCTCCAGCTGCCGCACACTTTCCTACACTCAAACCGTCACATAAAAGAACACACAACACAATATCCTTAGATTCAATTGATAATCTATAATTGCCCACCTAAACATACAAAGTCCAGTACCATCCATCCCTTAAGAACATTAATAACAACCTGTAAATACAGAGCAGAATCTTAATGTCATCTATCATGGCTTCTCACCCTCTCCCTCCTATCTCTTCCTATCCGTTCTAGTCTCTTCCTCTTCCTTCAAACTTCTCTCCTGCCCATCCTTCCTTCTCCTCCAATGACAGGCCTCCTTCTATCCTGTACCTGCCCCTCACCTGTATTTTACAAATTCAAGGGGAAGAAGGTTCTGGTGAAGTCACCTGAGTCCTGAGCACATGACTAGGCAGCAGTCCTTGGGGCAGCAGGATTAACATCAAAATACAGATAACTCCAGGGCAAACCACAACAAAATGCCAAGGTCTCTATCAATACCTGCCTTGTAATGGGGTCTGATATGCCTTTGTTCACAGTTGAGATGAATATTTGAAAAAAAATTCAGTGAAGTCTTCTCCAGAGTCTTGAATAATCTTTGTAAGTGAGGTGGACCTTTTCTAGGGATCCTCAACTTTGTCCCAAGTTCTTAAATCTGCTAAGCAACATTGTCCTATAGTAGAATTGTAAAAATGAATCTGTGTGGGGTCAGGGAGCCAGGAGACTGGAAAAAACCAGTCCAGAGGTAGAGTGGGGTCAAGGTCTATCCAATCCTGAGATTGGCATGAGTAGAACCACTCCCTCTTCCCTCACACTGGACCCGTATGTCCCAGTGCAGGTAATCCTGTGCCACCATCTACCTTTGGCTCAATGGAGGAGGCCACCTAGCAGGTAGCTACATTAATGTCCTTTCTCCTTGTAAGGTCATATTCAACAGCACCTGGAATTCCTCCTCATGCAAATGAGACATCCCCAGCACCCTGGCCATAGCCAATGATGTACACTTAATTCATAGCCCCTATTCACCCCACAAAGGTTTAAGTAGCCTTTGTCCCCCTTCCCCCAATAACTGAGGTGTCTCAACTGAAGCCTGTCTTCTGAGAGTCTTCTTGCCAAGCTCATTCACTGACCAAGGTCTCACTTGGCAGTTCCCACCTCGCATTGTCTCTCAGGCCATTTGTTATGAACTCAGGAGATCATGCCATTACTGATAGGGGAGCAGAGCAGGAAAGACAAATCTGTTCTTATGTATCAGACTACCACTCTTTATCCAGCAACTCATCTTTTACTATATTCATTCCCATGTTCATTTTCACTCTTCAATATTCACAGCTTCTTCCCTCCACCATGTTAAATTACTGCAACTTCAGACCGGCCTTAGGCACATCTGTTAACCAATCCCTTCCAGTCTTGGGGAATAACTCTATTTTGAGTAACTCAGTTATTTGAAATTTGTCTCACATAAGGTGAGTGCATCCCATATGAAATCATAGCATTTTGAAAATGTCTTAGATTTATTATTTGTCTAGGATGCCATCCTATTTTGTTGTAATCTTGCTCCACACCATTAGCAGGCGTGGACTGTATGACCACTGGAAAGTTCATGGTGATCTCATAACCCCAGGCCACCCCTCCTCCTACTCTTCCATGGCAGTTGTTTTGAGATTAACCCTTTCTCTTGAAATAGGCTGTTCAATAAGATTGCCCTCCAGCTTTTCTTCGACCCAGATGCTCTCTGTCACAGTTTCTTTCCCTCTTTCCTCCTGTGGGAAACTCCTACTCTCTTGCTCAGTCACAGGGACTGAGCCATATTTCCCCCTCCCCTTTCTGTTGCTCCTCTCTTCCCAAGCACTTCCACTTTCACCCACAATTTGTTCTAGTTGCATAGCCAACTTTGCAACCCTTTCATAAATGAGAGAACAGAGTGATCCTTTTTGTTTTCTCATTTTTTGTTTCTCAGGCCCCTTCATTTTCACCCACATTTTTTCCAACAGCTCAGCCATTCTCCCAACCTTTTCCGAAACAGAATATACAATGAAGAAAAAGAAAAAAAATGAAAAATTCCCTCTGGAAGCAAAGTGGGAGATATTCCCAGGCCATAATACATTTTCTTTTCTTTTTTTTCTCTCCTTCTCCTTCTCCTTCTCCTTCTCTTTCTTCCTCCTCCTCTTCCTCTCCCCTCCCCTCTTTCCCTCCCTCCTACCTTCCCTCCCTTCCTCCCTTTCTCTCTCTCTTCTTCTTTTTCTTCTTCTTCTTTCTTCTTCTTCTTCTTCTTCTTCTTCTTCTTCTTCTTCTTCTTCTTCTTCTTCTTCTTCTCCTTCTTCCTCCTCCTCCTCCTCCTCCTCCTCCTCCTCCTCCTCCTTTTTTTGCTGTCATCTTGGAAAAAAATCACATCTTCATCCTCTGTCATTTTCTCTATGGCATTGAAATTAGATTTCTTACTGTGCCTAGGCTCACATCTGGGTGCCACTTTTAGCCAGTGTTGCTAATTTGTGGTTTCTGCTTTGTTCCACCTTTCAGCTCTATAACATTAGGTAGGAGAGAAAAAGGATAGAACAAAAGGGGAGATGCTATCAATAGACTATTTCTTGCTGTTTAGGGGATGTCAAATTCCTTGGGGCAAGTTTGATCTTTGCCATCAGAATGTTAAAATTCTTCTTCTTGTCGTTTCTTCTTTCCATACAACTGCTTAAACAAACCACAGTCAACAACAAACAACATCAACCAACCAACAACCAAGAACTCACTCTGCCTCCTAAAGTCCTCAGATACCAAACATCACACAATTGCAGAAACCATCTGCCACTGGTAACTCCACTTCCCTGCTACAGCATGAGACAAATCATAATGAGCTAAGGTCTGAAGCAGTCCCATATCCCACACCAGGGATAAAAAAGGACGACACATTCTTATAATATTTCTGGTTTTTAAAGAACGCAAAATCCCAACATAGTCACTACACCCACCCCACATGCATACCTTCTTAGCACTGTCAGTCTATAAACTTGAGGACTGGATCATGTGATTGCTCTCTGTCATATCCTACTTTCTTGTCCCCAGGTCAGTTTGCTGAAATATTTGAAGCTCCTCACACTGTATACATAGGAGAAAGACAGCAAAATATGTTTATTGTTGTTGTTGTTTGGTTTTTACCTTGACAACCTCTAAACTTATGTGAGTCAGTTCCTAACTCCTTTCTCTCTCTCCATCTCTGTCTGAGCCTCCTTCTCCATCTCCTGACTTCCTCTCTGTCTACCTCTCCGTCTACCTCCCCCTACCCCTACCTCTCCCCTTCCCCCCTGTGTGTATGTCCCTATCCCATCTCCCATGTCTTTGTTTCTATTTGTCTTTATGTTTGAGAAGTTTTAGATTTAGAACAGAACACCCATGTTTTGGATTCAAAAAAGCACTACTTTGTGCATGGAGTGTTTTCAGAATTGTTAGTCATGGCTCAATGAGAACCAGTCATGTCAAGTGCAGCTATCACAATGCAATTATTTCCCCTTAAGGCTCATATATCCTACTCACTCACTCCAGAGTTGCTCAGTCAGCCTTTTTATCACCCCTCCACCCTATATTTTAATAAGGTTAGATTCTTCTGTCTTGTCTTACTCTCTGTCTTGGGTTATCTTGATCTCATAGATTATTAGTTTTGCTTTTAAGAATTAAGGTTTGCTCCAGTGTATAAAACTCTGTGAAGGCTGTGTTCAAGGAATCTTTGTGGGGTCAAGCTACAGACCAAGCAAATGCTGGCATGGGGCTTATCTCATAAATGATATGGATTAACAAATTGTGCAAAGAATTTTCCTTTTTATTGAAAATAGATTCTTTATTGCACATAATATATCCTGATTATGGTTTTTCCTCTCTCTACTCCTCTAACTTTCTCCTAACATCCCCTCCCATCTGGATCCTTTTCCTTTCTAAGGCTTCCAATGAATAATAATAAAAAGTCATAATAAGTTAAAGCAGAATTAACACATCAGAATAGGACAAAACAAACAAACAGAAGGAAAATACCCAAGAAAAAGGCAAAAACCAAAACAAAACAAAAAACCCAAAACTAAGCAGATATAGATTGAGAAACCTATTTGTTCACACACTCAGGAATTCCATAAAGAGACTAAATTGAAACCCATAATATTTATACAAGGACACTTTTTATGCTCCACTTACACAGGATTTGCTGAGTCTCTTGGGGAAGGATTTGATGGAGACATTTTGTTTTGCACTGAGGTTTCAAGATCTCCCTCTCCACATGATCTGGCTCTGGGTCTTTGTAATTGATCCCACCAGCTTCACTGGTGATAACTAAGTGTGGCACTGAATGAACTATGAATTAAGCAGAACATCATTAGTAGTCATTTTACTGCTATGTTCTTCTAGTAGAACAGTAGTAGTATTTGGTATTACCCTAGGTCCCTTAGGCTACCTAGTCTCAGGTTCTTGGTTACCCAAGTAGTGCTGGCGATGGATTCCACCTTGTGAAGTGGGCCTTACTCTTACAGCATTGTGCTTTTATATTGCACAAGCATATCTTCTAGGCAGGACACCTTTGCAGATCAAAGGGCTTGCCGCTGTCTTGCTGTTTACATTTCTCCTTTGGAAGAATGAAGAGTACTTGCCCATACTAAAGATGCTAGGATGTTGAGGTGAAAGCTCTCTGTGTAGGCACCAACTGGAGCTTTCCATCTTCAATGACCTGTGTAGGTGTTCTCTGCAGCAATAGAGCCTTGCCATCATGTTGTGTAGAGCAACTTAGAAGTTTGGCAACAGGCTGGGTTGTTTGGGGTAGAGGTTGTGAACTCTTTGGACGTATACTCAATTAGATGCCACCCAATCCTGGCACTGGAAGTCTCATTTGGTTACAAGATGTCCAGTGGGGGCTCTGTGTTCCCCATTATTTTTTATTTCAGTTAGATCATATTCTATGTATATATTTTAAGGAGCTTTACTCTATTGGTTTTCCATGCTGCCCCCCAAATGGCTGTTACATTTAGGAGTTTCTCCCCATATCTCCTCGCTCACCTACCTCTGCCATCCTCCTCCAAGCTTGTTCCTCCCCTTCCAGTCCCCCAATGTCCATCCATAACTATATTATCTTGTTTCCTCAATTATCCTGACAGAGGTAAAATGAGGTCTCAAAGTAGATTTGACTTCCATTTTTCTGATGATCCAGGATGCTGAACATTTCTTTAAGTGTTTCTTAGCCATTTGAGTTTTATCTTTTGAGGTTCCTCTTTTTAGATGTATACCCCATTTTTAAAATATTCTTTAGCAGAATTTTTTATTGAATATTTGGGAATTTCACATCGCACACTCTGATCACACTCACTTCCCTGTCCTTCCATTTCCACCCCTCCCTTGTCACCTCCCCCCTAAATTTAAAAATTAAAAAGACAAAGAAATTAATGAAAAAGAACTCAAATTTGTGTTATCTACATATTCATTAGAGCATGGTCAGACCGTTAGCTGTCTGCCCCTTAAATAGAACTGAGTCATCCCCAGAAGCCATCAATCGTGGGGAGCTAACTTCAGCATCCTTATTAACACTTCTTAAGAGTTAAAGACTTCTCTTTAGTGGCCTTCTGCTACTTTTGGGGGGTTGGGGTTGGGTAGAGGTTGTCACACAAGCCTTACATGTCCCTTTTTCTCAACAATGCATCTGAGGTCAAGTATATCATAGCAAAAATAGCCTACATGTTCTTTACAGTCAGCAGTGACATGGATCATGGCCTTCCACACTGTTTCTGGTGACAACATAGACCGTAAACCCAATACCCAGCTGTAGTTGGGCCTTGGTCAGCTGCATCAGCCTGGTCCTCCCCACGGTCCTGTCTCCAGTTCTCTCCACAGTGCACATCCTGCTCTGTCTTTCTATCTATCCAAACAGTGCACATCCTGTTCTGCCTTTCTGTTTTTCCAATCTCTCCATCACATACTCATTCATCATAGTGGTACCCAACTCCCCTGTACGCACAGTGAGACTAGTGGCCTGGTTGGCTTCACCAGGGCAGCATCTATATCCATTTTAAATTTGGGTTATTTGTCTTCTTAATATCTTGACCTCTCTACATTTTTGGATAGTAGCCCTCTATCAGATGTACAGATGATAAAAACATCTTTACTCACTAGGCAGGCTCCTGCGTTTTTCAAAAGATTGCATCCTTTGCTGTACAAACACTTCACAGTTTCATGGGGTCCCCTCCAAAAATTGTAGCTCTTTTGTAGCCTGTATTAATGGTGTTCTGTTCAGAAAGTCTTTTCCAGTGCCAATGATTCAAAGCTATTCTCACTTTTGCTTATATCAGGTTCAGTGAATCTCATTTTAGTTGAGATTTTTGATCCATTTGGAGTTGAATTTTTAGCAAGGTAAAAAGTATGGGCATATTTGGAGTCCTCAACATGCAGACATCCAGTTTCACCATCCCCATTTGTTGAAGATGCTGCTTCTTTTTCCCAGTGTGTATTTCTGGCTTCTCCACTGGGAAAAAAAAAACCAAAAAACAAAAAAACTGGGTCTGTAGGTGTGTAGATTCAAGTCTATTTCTTCAGTTCAATTACATTCATCAACTATGTCTGTTTTATGCCAATGCTGTGCAACCCAATAGTTCTATAGTGCAATTTGAGGTCAAGGATGGCAATTGTGGTAGACCCCCCCCCGTGTGTGTGTGTGTGTGTATGTGTGTGTGTGCGTGCGCACACACGCGTGTGCGTGCGCACACACGCGTGTGCACACATGTGTTTCTATAAAATTGAAAACTTATAGATTGTAATGAATCTGTAGAGTGCTTTGGTAGTTTATCCATTTTCACTATGTTTATCCTACTGATCCACGAGCATGGGAGATCTTTTCACATCTTGATACCTTCTTCAATCTATTCATCATATTAAAGTTTCAATCACAGGAGTCTTTTTCTTGCTTGGTTAGGGTTACCCCAAACTATTTTATATGATTTGAGGCTGTTGTGAAAGGTCTGTTTTTCCTGATGTTTTCATAGTCAGGTTGTTATTTGTGTATAGGAAAGGTACTGATTTTTGTGACTTAATCTTATATCCAACTACTTGCTGAAAGTGTCTATCAGCAGTAGAGGTTTCCGAGTGGACTTTTTAGGGTTACTCATATATAATCTTATACCACCTGCAAATAAGGATACTTTGAGGTCTTCCTTTTCAATTTGGGCATGTTGACCTACTTCAGTTGTCTTATTTGTGTAGGTAAGACTTCAAGTTCCATATTGAATAGTTATGGAGGGACTGGATAACTTTGTCTTGTTCCTGATTTTAGTGGAATTGCCCTGTGGTTCTGTTCAAGTTGATGTTGGCTAAGAGCTTAGTGTAAACCGCCACGTATTATGCTGAGTTATGTCCCTTGGATTCATAGCACACCTGGGCTTTTATCTTGAAGTGTGTCATACTCTGTCAACGGTTTTTTTTTTCTGCCTCTAATGAGATGATTATGTAATTTTCTTTCAGTTTATTTATATGGTGGATTATATTAATTAAAGGACATATGTTGACCAATCCCTACATGTCAGAGATGTAACCTATTTGATCATGATAGATGATCTTGCCCATGTATTCTTGGATTTGGTTTTCAAGTATTTACTGAGAAGTTTTGTTTCTATGCTTATAAGGGCAATTGGTCTGTAATTCTCTATGTTGAATTTTTATGTGGTTTTCATGTCAGGGTTACTGTGACCTTATGAATGAATTAGACAATGTTCCTTCTGTTTCTAGTTTTTGAAATTGAGGAGTACTGGCATTAAATTTTCATTAAAATATGGTAAAATTTGGCTCAAAAAACCATCAGGCCTAGCGTGTTTTGGTTGGAGACTTTTAATTACAGCTTCTCTTTCAGTAGGGGTCACAGCTGGCTTCAGTGGCTATCAGAGCTTAACTTTGGTAAATGGTAAGTATAAGAGAGAAATTAACCATTTCTTTTAGTTTTTCCAATTTGGTGGGCTAGAGGTTTTTCAATATGTCTTTGCATTCTCTGGATTGCCATGGTGACTTTTGTTATGTCAGGCTTTTCTCTTCATTAATTTGGATATTTGTACTTTTTCCTTCTAGTTAACTTGAATAAGGGTCTGTGATTGTATTTATTTTTATCAAAGAACCCACTCTTTTTTTTTATTAACTTAAGTATTTCTTATTTACATTTCGAATGTTATTCCCTTTCCCGGTTTTCGGGCAAACATACCCCTAATCCCTCCCCCTCCCCCTCTATTTGGGTGTTCCCCTCCCCATCCTCCCCCCATTACCGCCCTCCCCCCAACAATTACGTTCACTCGGGGTTCAGTCTTGGCAGGACCAAGGGCTTCCCCTTCCACTGGTGCTCTTACTAAGCCATTCATTGCTACCTATGAGGTTGGAGCCCAGGGTCAGTCCATGTATAGTCTTTGGGTAGTGGTTTAGTCCCTGGATGCTCTGCTTGGTTGGCATTGTTGTTCATATGGGGTCTTGAACCCCTTCAAGCTCTTTCAGTCCTTGCTCTGATTCCTTCAACGGGGGTCCCATTCTCAGTTCAGTGGTTTGCTGCTGGCATTCGCCTCTGTATTTGCCGTATTCTGGCTGTGTCTCTCAGGAGAGATCTACATCCGGTTCCTGTTGGCCTGCACTTCTTTGCTTCATCCATCTTGTCTAATTGGGTGGCTGTATATGTATGGGCCACATGTGGGACAGGTCCTGAATGGGTGTCCCTTCTGCCTCTGTTTTAATCTTTGCCTCTCCCTTTCCTGCCAAGGGTATTCTTGTTCCCCTTCTAAAGAAGGAGTGAAGCATTCGCATTTTGATCATCCGTCTTGAGTTTCATTTGTTCTAGGCATCTAGGACAATTCAAGCATTTGGGCTAATAGCCACTTATCAATGAGTGCATACCATGTGTGTTCTTCTGTGATTGGGTTACCTCACTCAGGATGATATTTTCCAGATCCATCCATTTGCCTACGAATTTCATAAAGTCATTGATTTTGATAGCTGAGTAATATTCCATTGTGTAGATGTACCACATTTTCTGTATCCATTCCTCTGTTGAAGGGCATCTGGGTTCTTTCCAGCTTCTGGCTATTATAAATAAGGCTGCGATGAACATAGCGGAGCATGTGTCTTTTTTTATCAAAGAACCCACTCTTATGTTATTCATTTTTTGCATTGTTTGTTCCTATTTATTGATTTCAGCCCCAAATTTGATTATTTCTTGCCATCTACTTTTTTGGGGGGGTATAATTTCTCCTTTCTGTTCTAGAGCTTGGAGCTGTGTTGTTATGAAATCTCTGCAATTCTATTATAGGCACTTAGTTCTATGAACTTTCTTTCATTGTGTCCCACGAGTCCGGGTATATTGTGTATTCATTTTCATTCAGTTCTAGAAAGTTTTAAATTTCTTTTTTAGTCATTGTTTTCGGTAGTGACTTGTTTATTTTCCAATGAATTTGCAATCTTTCTGTTGCTTCTGAAACGGTTTGCTTTGTATCCAATAAGTGGTCAATTTTGGAGCACGTTGTATGAATTTCTTAGAAAATTATATTACTTTGGGTTTGGGTAAAATATTCTGTAAATATCTGTTAGGTTCATTTGGTTTAGAATATCAATCAGCTACAGCATTTCTCCCTTTAGTCTTTTCCTGGACAGCCTGTCTGTTGATGAGAGTCAGGTACTAATATCTCCCACTCTCAGTGTGTGAGGGTATATAGATGACTTAAGTTGTAATAATGCTTCTTTTACTAACCTGGGTGCCTTTGTGTTTGCTGTATAAATGTTGAGAATTGCAATGTCCTCTGGGACATTTTCCTTTGAGAAGTATGTAGTGTTCTAACCAGAACGACAGAATCTTAAATAAAAGTAGCAAATAATAGCCCTGGTAGAATTCTTAAATCTTTTCTTTGAAATGTCACAAGCCAGGCCTCCATCTTCTGCACTACTCCAAAAATTCTTGCGTACACAGTTCTTAAAGAAGTTCCCACTGAGGTCTAATCCTCTCTGGCTTTTCTAGATCAAAGTTCCAAAGTCTTTCTACAATCCTCCCTAAAACATGGCCAGGGCTGCCACGGCAATACCCCCACCACACTGGTACCAACATCTATCAACTGCTGCACCCAACCACCATGGCAATAAAGCAAATCGGAGAAGAAAGGGTTCATTTGTCTTATATTTCTGGATTATCATTCATTAGTGAAAGAAGTCAGGATAGGAACTCAAACAGAGCAGGATCTTGGAGGCAAGAGCTGAAGCAGAGGCCATGTGTACTTGCTCAGTCTACTTTCTTTTAGAACCCAGAGCTACAAGCCCAGGAAAGACACCACCCATAGCTGAGAAGCTGTTTTACAGCTAGACCCCATGAAGGCATTTCCTCAGAGGAATCTCTTTTCTCTCAGATGTCTCTACTGCGTGTCAAGTAGATGCACAAAACCAGCCAGTATACCAGGATTGATACACAGGGCTGAAATCATCATGCCTGCACAATGACATGGAAACCCAAACTCATTGAGTATTCATGGGGGCAATAAAGTTATAAGGATGGAGGAATATTCTCCTAAAGTCTTTACACATCCCACAATAAGAATTTCAGGTTTTGAATGAGTCTTGTGTTCCTTAATTTGAACAGCTTCAATGCCTCCAGTATTTCTCAGTTGTAGGTGTTATAAGTGGGGTGCACAGTCATTTTTGAATAGCCTGCTGTGTTTGAACTCTTTCTTTTCTTTCTTTCTTTTTCTTTTCTTTCTTTCTTCCTTTCTTTTGTTTTTTAGTATAAAATAGAGTTTATTCAGGGCATGGGGAGGGGAGGAGAAAGGGAGAGAGAGAGACAGATAGACAGAGACAGAGAGAGACAGAGAGATGGAGACAGAGAGAGACAGAGAGATGGAGACAGAGAGACAGAGAATAGAGAAGTAGAGACTGGCCATTAGCATGTGGAGAGAGGGGGGAAAGGGGCGAGAGGACAGAGCAGGAACAAGAAGACAAGAGCAAGCGGTTTTTTTAAGATGCAGTTTCAGTAATGAAGTTTGAGCTCAGGAGAAAGCGATGTTCCCTGCTATTAGTTCTGGTTGTCAGGCAAGTTTCTTGGTCATGAAAGCAATTATAATTCTAAAACAAATACCTTATTCTCTTGTCAAATGCCCAGGCTATACCTGTCCAAGAATATGTTTCTCTACACAAATGCTCTGGCTGAGTACTGTGATCTGTTGGCAATCCCATCAGAGGAACCTCACCACTAATTCCTAACAAGGTGCTGTTAGCACAAAGTGTATGCCAACAGCTGCAGATTCTTGTTCTCACTGACAGGAAGGCCATTCATGTGGGAAGGAACTCTGGATAGACATTTGTTGAAAATCTCTGCAGAAAGAGAGAGAAACACATGGGGGAATGGGTACAGTGAAAATTGTTTAATAAAAATGAAGGAAATAAAGGATCCCCAAAAGACCATCAATTTGAGAATGGAGGAGCAGGTGAGGGTTTGAGGTGAGGAGGGACTGGTGGGCGTAAGTGGGAAAGTGATGAAATTCTATTTTAATGAAAAATATTAAATACAATAAAAATAAGAACTTAAATTTACATTAGAGTATAAGAATAAATGAAGATATATATAGCTGGGAGAGGGAGCAGTAATGATACCCTAAAATTACCTTGTACAGCAAGGTTGCAGACTTTCTATAGCAATGTATTTGCTATTAAAAATGTAGTGGAATTTCCCCCTAATTGATTAAATAATAAATACAAGAAGCCAATCACTGGGCGAGAAGGAGACAGGACTTCTACTTCCAAGAGGAAAAAGGAAGGCAGGAGGAGGGGACTTCCTTTTGGACCGTGGAAGCAAGGCAACCAACATGTAGGCTGGCGACTGTTAACTCGGGTGGTGGATCTACTAGGATCTGCCAGTGGGAAGATTTCTAACATAAAATAGTTGGTGCAATTAGAATTCTAGATTCTGCACCCAGCAATTGTGATATCTGTTGATTCTAAACTCAGATTGTCTGGTGTTTTCCATCCTGTGTTGATTCAACTGAGCTCTGGAGTAAGGTAGAAATATGCGGTTTAGGTACCAGTTGAAACAGACCTAGACCACAGGCCAGTATCTAGCTAGCAGTGGTGTAGATTGCTTTTTAATATTACATGCAACAAAAAAAAATACACATGGCAAAAGTCATTATGTTATAAACCTGCTTTATTTAGTAATTTCCAGAAAGCAGACAGTAGAGAAGACATCACATGAGCAGAGACTCTATCTACATCACAGGACTAGTGACTGTGCTATCACGGTTACTGACAGGGAGGTTTATGATGTTGGAAGATGGGTTTTCCCTGGCCATTGGAAACTGAAAGGGAGGTACCCATTTCTTGAGGAGGACAATGATTTCCAGAGTGAAGGGGACAGAGACACCCTTTCACAGGTACCTCAGAGACAGAGGTAGGGAGGCAGCATGAAGCAGCAAATGTGAATGAATCACGACGTGAGCTCAGAGGGTGACAATCAGAAGGTGATCAATGGCAGTCATGGGAAAAGGAAGAGGAGCAACAGAACCCAGCCTCCTCGGCTCCAATCAGAGAGCAGAGGTCAGAAGACAGCAAGGAGATGCCTCTGACCACAGGTCTCTGCAGCCAGGGCATCTGGGAAACAGGAGAAGTTATGGTAGCTGGGACTTCAGTGCCTGTAGCTGTTCCTGATGAGGAGGTGTCGTTGGTGTTTTTGATGGTGGAAGAGCTGCCACCAGAGGAGCTGAGGTTACTCCTGATACCTCTGTCTCTGCCTCTGCCAGCACTGAAGCCACCTCCAAGGTCATGGCTACTCATGTAGGAGTAGCTGCTGCCTCCTCCCTGGCCAGAGATACTGTTGGCACCACCTGCACTGCCTTAGTCTCTGGATATAGAGGACTGCACCACAGCTGTGAAGGAGGAGAGAGAATACATTAGAAATGGTGAGGCCCCTGTGATCAGCTGAACCAGACACAAGGTCAGGAGAAGGGAATGCCCGCAAGCAGAGTACTTACAGATGTTGACTGGTTCAACACTTTCACCATCCAACCTAGGAGGGAAAGCAGCAGGTGAGACCTAGGTAGCCATGCTTCAGTCTTCATTGGAACGCTCCATCAGGTGGAGGTTCACAGATAATCTCCTGTCCAGGAGTTTTTGGAAGCTACCATTGTGGCCACAGCTAGTGTTCCCTTACTTTGGGCTGAGTGATTAGCACCATGGAAGTGTCCTCAGGGGTTGGAATATGTAATTACCCACCTGCCTTCCTCATCCTCCAGCAACTCTCTGTCGGTGTTGATCTCCACATCAAGGTACAACGTGATCTTTATGACTTTCTGGTACTCCTTCACCCAACTAGCCATGTCCTGCTTGGACTTCTGCAGGGCGTCCTCCAGCCCTTCCAGCTTGCCCCTGGCATCCTTCAGGGCCATCTCCCCACGCTGCTCAGCCTCAGCAATGGCAGCTTGCAGGTTGGCAATCTGGGCAGAGACAGCAACAAAAGCAATCGTGTAGAGATGTAGAGCGCATCTCTACAGAGCCTGAGCCACACCCATCGGTTTCCAGTGAGCAAGAGCTAGAGGACAGGAACAAGGCCAGCGTCCCCTCCATTTCTCTGAGTACCCACCTGCTTCTTCACGTGGTCGATCTCAGACCTCAGCCTCTGGATCATGCGGTTGATCTCAGAGGTCTCCTGCTTGGTGTTGCGCAGGTCGTCCCCGTGTCTGCCAGCTGTGATCTGCAACTCCTCATACTGAAGTCAATGGAAGAGAGAACATTTGTGTGATTGTCACATGCAGAAACAAATCCACCTCTAAGTGTCATGCACTTTCATGGATGAGTTGACTTTTCCTCAAGAGAAGCTTTAGGAGACCTCAGACTCCATAGCTCCCTCAGGAAGAGGAAATGTTTTCTAGTGTCTCCTGAGGACTGGTGTTTAGCATACAGCTCAAGCAGAGAAAGCACAGAATTTATGGCAACTTTGCATCTATCTCTGGGTTCTTTTTCTCTTAGATTAGAACATCATTCTATACCACAAGTACACAGTACATTTGCTTTAAGAAAAACCTCAATTTCTCTTTAATGGACCTCCATGAGTGAACTCAGAGATTATGACCTTCAGGGTGAGTTCGAGGCATTCTTATTAACCTTAACCTCAATACTC
Organism: Rattus norvegicus; assembly: GCF_021556685.1. Lineage (NCBI taxonomy): Eukaryota > Metazoa > Chordata > Mammalia > Rodentia > Muridae > Rattus > Rattus norvegicus. The sequence continues at coordinate 142,368,707 of NC_141540.1, forward strand.
ACTTTATTTTGGTACCAGGATTCAGCCTCAGCCTGACTTCTCTGAGCAATGTCCGAATACTGGGCCTTGACCTCAGCAATGATGCTGTCCAGATCCAGGCTGCGGTTGTTGTCCATGGAGAGGACCACAGATGTGTCTGAGATGTGAGTTTGCATCTGAGGCAGTTCCTGCAGATCAGAAAGAACTACTGTCGTTTCTATCTGCGTGGATCACAGAGGTTTCCAACATTTTGCACAGGGGAAAAGAAAGGGAGTGGGGAGGTGGAGAAAGGGAGAAGAGAGGGGCCTACTGCCTCAAAGAAAGTCCTCAAGAAGTCGATCTCATCTTCCGGACTGTCTGCCTTGGCTTGCAGGTCAACCTTATTCAAGTAGGCAGTGTCTACATCCTGAAGAAACCATCAAGAACATGGAATCAGGCTGTCTCTCTTGTCCAGACAACTTTCCTTAGTCTCTAAGACCACCACTTCTCTGTAATGACCCAGACATTCAAGGCCATTTCATTCTTTCAGCTGAGAAACCCCTCCCTGTGATTGGTGAGCTCACCTTATTCAGGGTTACGAATTCATTCTCTGCTGCCGTGCGCTTGTTGATTTCATCGTCATACCTACAAGAGGAAGGGTGCACCACATTGGAGCCAGTGTGTAGGTGCCATAATGGTGGCCTCTGACCCAGATGCCATTTCTATAACATATCCACTTGTGATTAAAAGATACACTTTTATTAAATAGTTCATTCCTTTTCTGTCCCTCAATGCCCTATAACCCAACTTGGTCTGAGGCTTTTGCTCTTTGCCAATGAGTTGTCCTGTTCATCTCCATAGCCAAGTTTTCTTGATTCCTGCTGCCCATGTCTACATTTGGGTTCCCATTTTTATAAAGTTTAGGAAACTGGAGTCTTTCTTCCCCACGACTCACTTGTTCTTGTACTCCTTCAGTACATCCTGAATTCTCCTCAGCTGAGTTCAGGTTGCCTTTCTGACCAGTGACGAGGCTCAGCCTTCTTGAAAGGTTGTTGATGTAATCCTCAAACATGGGCTCCAGGTCAGGCCTCCTGGTGAGCAGGGCACACTTGGTGTCTAGGACCTTGTTCTGCTGCTCTATGAACTGCACCTGGATGGGTAGAATGTGAGAGGAAGAAGTTTGAGTTTCCTCCTTCTGTGACCCCTTCACTAGTGTGTATGTCCTTTCAGGCTGTCGGCCTAAACTCACTCAGTGTAGTTAGAACCTGGCCCTGGGTCTGAGATGGACAAACCAGACTGACTCTCCCAACGCCAGCTCTCTAAGGAGGGCAAAGCACCCTTGCAGGGCGCTGGCAGCCTAACTGTGTGTTGCTGGACTGTGTTGATCTTACTGAGGCTGGCATGGCTCCCACTTCATATAGATAGAGTACATTCGTCTGTGTGTGAATCTTTAGGTCATCCCAGTCCATTGGGATCTGACACCCTAATGGGGCAACCTCTGGAGGAGAGGAACTCTGACCCTGATTTCCAGATGCCCATCTAACTGAAGAGGACCGCAAAACCAAGACAGAGGGTCAACTAGAAACAAAGGCAACATCTGAGCCAAGCCTGAAGCCTCTTCCCTCCACCTCCATTCAGCATTCACTGCAGACACACAGGCTGCTCTAGGAAGCACCATGTCTCACCTTGTCGATGAAGGAGGCAAACTTTTGTTGAGGGTCTTGATCTGCTCCCTCTCCTCAGTCCTGACCCACTGGATGGTGGGATCGATTTGCAGGTTCATGGGTATGAGGAGGCTCTGGTTGATGGTGACCTCTTGGATGCCTCCAGGTGGGCAAACTGGGAAGCCGGCTCCCCCATAGCCAGCTCCAGCCCCAAAGCCAAGGCTACCTCCAGCTCCTCCTCCATAGCTTAAGCTTCCTCCGAATTGGCCGCCATAGCCTCCTCCAATGCCACAGCTGCCACCTCTGATGGAGATCCTCTGGGAGCTGCCCACTCCACAGAGACTCCTGCTGCCAAAGCCAGCTCCTCCACACACTGCACGGGAGCCACCGCTGCCCCTGGAGCGGCACACAGACACACTGCTGAAGCCAAAGAAGTTGAGCCCAGGCAGTCTGCTCTGAAGCTATATTGGCTGGTTTGACTTCTGATGGTGGTTTTGGTGGATGTGGTTCCTTGAAGTGAGAAGGCTCCAACGTTGAGAGAGGCAGAGCAGGGCTGAACTGATGAGTGTGTTGTAATCTGGGCAGTGGCTTATATATGATACAGATGGGATGGGCTGGGTCCTGAAGGTGGAAAGGACAGGGCTTTATAAACACTGACATCACCCCTAGATTATTTGAAACTTATAAGGAATACTCAGGTTGCAGTTTTGGCCTCCTATAGTCAGGGACAATGCTCCTGCCTCTGGTGTTAACTTGATGTGAGTACAGTATGTCATTCTGTCACTGCATCTCAGAATTAGTAGCCAACTCTACACAGATTTTCCATGTTCTGCTGAATGAGCTGCCCACTCTGCTTCCTGCCTTCTCTTCTCTCTCATGGAGATACCGTAGACCAACTGTCATCCTACGCCAACAGAAAGACTGTAGCTGACTATCAGTGATTAGGAAATATAACCTGTTTTCCTATAGATCCCCTTTCCAATTGATGGAAAAGTCAACAACGCATTTGTCCCACACTTGTGTGACTGGCTTTTAAACAAGCAGCTCATAGCCAGCCTTTTCTTTGTTTCCATTCAACTCACTCAGTAGATCTCAGAAAACATGAAAATTTCAGTGTAAGTTATGGTGTTTTACACGTATGTAGAAATGACATATGTCTTAAAATTCTCACATATATATTCGTTTACCTTAAAACATTATTTAAGGGACTGCAGAGTTGGCTCACTGCTGAAAAGCAAATGCTCTGACAGAAGACTTGAGTTTAGTTCCCAGCACCCATATGTATTCCTCTAGTTCCAGATAATCCCATGTCTGTTTCTGATGTCTGAGGGCATCAGACACATCTCCAGTATCATACTTACCTTTGTGAAAATATTCCTATACATTAAAAAAGCAATAAATATAACAACAGAAGTAATTGATTTTTCTGTAACCCAGTTAGCATTAGTGACTTTAAAATGGCGATTGTTCAAATTTGTAAATACATTTCATTCTTGTTTTATTTAAGTCATGTATCTTAAACAGTCCAATATAATTTGTAATTCTCCTACAATTTTTTTCTCATGGTATGCTGAAAATATGTTTTGTCTGCATGAATAACATAAACCACTTCCAAATCTTGTTCCCTCAGAGGCCAGAAATGGGAGTCAGATCCCTTAGAGCTGGAGTTAGCAGAGGGTTGTGAGCTCAGAGCCATCATGTGGGAGGTGGGAACTGAACCCAGAACCTCTGCAAGAGGAGGCAGTGCTCTTTACCACCGAGCTGCCTCTCTACCCTCTCTGCTAGTAACTCCTGTGCTATGGAATCCAGATCAACTGTTCTCAATGCTTCAGCTGATGCTTTTCTACTTAATTGTTCCTGATTTCCTCTTTGGAAAGCCACTGTATGTAGGCTTAGATTTTTCTCAACCCTATTTTTAATCATGTTCCTTAAATGCTTTAACCTCCCTTCTACACCATCATCCATCACAAGTACTGGAAAAGAAAGGTTATTAGGATATAGGGCAAGTAGACCTGTTTAGAAATGGCTCTTTGGAACAAATCCCATCTGCACCGTAAGGAAAGCAACAGTGAAACAGAAATCAGTAGCAGTAGCCCCATCCACTTGTAAACACTTCACAAATATACCAGCAGTCCAGTTTGGTAGTGTCAGGGTTGCAAACAGGAATCAGCAGTGGCAAGACCTAGCAGAGACCACTAGGCATCAGCAGAATCCGTGTGAGTCAGCAGGAGGAACCAGGACCAGCAGGGATGCCAGAAGTTCTCCGCTGGGCCTTTCTCAACAAAGCAAAGGTCATCAAAGACAAGAAACTAAGAACTGTTGCAAAGCCAACCATGCAAGCCCCTCTCACAGTCTATTGAGTCCTATTTATACTCCTTCCAATCATCATGCATCCTCCACTGGTCTTGCTTGCCTCAACACTTGTCTCCCCTCAGCGTATGAGTCTGTCTTTGCAAAAACTTCACATGAGTCTGTATCAGCTGACATCACTCTGCCAATTGGCCTGAGTCCACAGAAATGTTAAGAAACCACTAGTACAGCACCAGAAGTTTCTTGGTGTGTTTCTCTCTTTAGAATCATGACAAAAGGAGCTCAGCAGTGCATGTAAGGTAAGCCAATACACTCATGTCATTAGCAAAGAATCCTTCATCATGCTTCCTTTCACATGCTTGCTTTAGCAGAACATCCTTTTACGTGTGTTCACTTCAGGGAAACATTCCTTCATGTGTGCCCCAGCAAAACACCACCCAACATTGCTGTTTTTCCAAGGAAGCCAGAAGTTTCCACTTCATATCTGTTGTAAAAATAGAAAATAGAAAATAGAAAGTGTAGGTGTCTTTTACCCTGCTGGGTCCTGCACCGCAGTGCCCAAGGTATCTTGGCTAGATATCTTGGCGGAAACACATCCCAGCCGCACACTTTCCTACACTCAAACCCTCACATAAAAGAACACACAATACAATAACTTTTGACCTAATTGGTAAGATATAATTGCCCACTTAAACATACAAAGCCCGGTACCATCCATCCCTTGAGAACCATTAATAACAACCTGTAAATACACACAGCAAAATCTTAACATCACCTGCCATGGCTTCTCACCCTCTCTCCATCTCTCCTTTCTCCTCTAGTCTCCTCCTCTTCCTTCAAACTTCTCTCCCTCCCATCCTTCCTTCTCCTCCAATGACAGGCCTCCTTCTATCCTGTACCTGCCCCTCACCAGTACTTTACAAATTCAATGGAGAGGTGGTTCTGGTGAAGTCACCTGAGTTCTGAGTCCTTGACTAGGCAGCTGTCCTTGGGGCAGTGGAATTAGCATCAAAATACAGTAACTTCAGGGCAAACCACAACATTTCACCCTTTTTGTCCAGTTAAAAAGCCTTTTCACTTATATATTGAGTACAATTACCATTCTACAATTTATAAAGCATATGATATACTCAACGCCCAGTCCATCACTATATCAGTTAAACAGAACATTCCATTCCAGCTTAAGAAAGGCTTAGAATCTATATCTTGGCTAGCTTGCATACTACCTGATAACTATCCAATAAAATATGTATATTTAGAGTTAAACAGCCTGATCTGCTATTTAATGTCTTCAACCCCGTCAGAAATCTGGGAATGACCAAATATCTATACACAAAGGAAGCCTAACACAGCTTCCAGAACTGAGAGGTTGTAGAGACAAATCTCCACTAGCACAGTCCCCTGTTAGCAACATGTGAGCGCAAGTCTTCAGCCTTCTGGCCCAAAATCAACTGACAGACTCTTGAAATGCAGATTTTTGAAGGGCTGATCACTCTGTCTTGGCAGAGTTTATCAGTCAACTATTCTGCACAATTTGTCCTTTTCTGGACAGTATTAGTCTGCAAATGAAACAGGCAGTTTTGTGTGGTGGCTGCCCAGCCACAAAGTATTGCCTCACCTGGATGTAGAGATGTTCACATTCTTCATTAAATCCACCAAAGGGGAACTGTAGGGGCAGATATGTCTCAACAAAAGATAAATAACTTTAAATCTCAAATTGTATGGATTTCTGATGTTTTTGAAAACCATCTATCTATATAAGACAATCTGGACTGTTGTCCCCATATCCTAAATTTTATCTTGAAAGCACTCTCAAAAACTCAGAGCCATGACTTTGCTATTTGAATCTTAACTCACAGGTGTAATCAACTCAGAAGTTTGTAATGACAACAATAGAAAAACTGGCTCTAAACCTTGTACTTTTAAACTTTTAACAAATAAATTCTACATCAAAGCAAAGATATGATTTTAGTTTAGTTACCAAATGAGATTATGACTGTACAATTCAATCTAGCTAATTCCTCCCGGTTAAATTACAACCAGTTTTAAATTCCTCATAAAAACAATTTTAGAATAACCACTTTCAGCCCCCCAAAGTCCAGGGAATTGGGGCGACGACTCCTCCATAACTTCTTCAAGCTGTACATGGGCGTTGAGATATCCTTAGGGGTAGGGGGTAGGAAGAATGAAGCAAATGCTGTAGCTGATGTGTCCTGACTGGACCCAGCTGAAAGTCCTTGAGACCAGGATTCCAAGTAGGCACACTCTGTAAAATACAACTCTCAAGTCAAAAGTTTAGAATACAGATATCTTTTTGTTTGATTCTCCTGAATACATTTTTCAGGCAGTCTACCTCTATCAAATCTGATCAGTATGACTCTGTGAGATTTCCAGAGCCTAATCACACTTTTTAAAAACACAAAGACAAAATCTTTCTCCCAAAATACTGTGTTCCTTAGTCTGAAACCAGAAAAGCTTGTATCTTACACTCTCTCCCAGAGTAACAATATAACCATAAAACTCAAAGTCACACCCATCATGAAGACTAAACAATTTTTTAAAAAGGAAGTAAGCTAAACAATGAGCCTGATAGGCTTTTGTACTCTATGATATCAGGAAATTAACCTAAAATTCCCGTGGAGCCCTTGTTAAGAGAATCTGAGCTTCCTGTGGTGGTAGATATCAAAAGTAACCACAAACCCTCACTAGCCGGCATCAACGAGCCATATGGCCTTTAGCAGGGTAATTCATAAAACAAACTAAACACCTTTTATCAATTCCAATACCAATAAGCAATACATCAAACCAGGACTTTTGCCCAAAATATCTCAATCTGTTAAGCTCTCTACCCGGAGCCACAGATTTTTCTTTAACCTTAATAACTTCTATAATATATGCCTGCATTCACTCTCCCTGGTGTTACAGACATTGATCACAACTCTCTACTTGGAGGTAGTGACTAATTTTTCCCTATCTAAGTTCTGAACCGTGGATGAAAATCCCCACCTGATTCAGGTAATCTCTTTACTCTCTTCTTTCTAAAAACAAACTCAATCACCTTTTAATAATACCTGTAATTAAGAAGTAGCTTGTCTAACTAGGATTTCAACCCAAAATTCCCGTGGAGCCCACGTTAAAAAGAATATGAGAATCCTGAAAGTCTTTCTAAACAACCTTCTTTAAAAAGCAGCTTTTAATCTCTGACTCTCTGATCTGTCATTATTTATCACACTGCAGGGGACCTACAGCCTGCCAGCCCGGGTGGTTCCCCTTTCTTTGTTTGAATTCCCTCAATTAAGATATCACATGACTTAACATGGCGCCAGCCTCCTCTTACTTAGAAAATAAAAACTTTCTCTCAACTGGTAGGATTACTAGTGGATTCTTGCCCATCACTTTGACTCACCATCTGTTGTTGTAAAAATATATACATAATCAAAGTATTGTTGTCTTTTGCCCTGCTAGGTCCGCGCTGCGGAGCCCAAAGATATGTGCTAGATATCTTGGCGGAAACACATCCCAGCCGCACGCTTTACTACACTCAAACCCTCACATAAAAGAACACACAACACAATAATCTTTGACCCCATTGATAAGATATAATTGCCCACTTAAACATACAAAGCCCAGTATCATCCATCCCTTAAGAACATTGATAACAACATGCAAATACACAGATCAGAATCTTAATATCACCTGCCATGGCTTCTCCATAAGTTCTTTTTATAAACTATACATGTTTGCTTTTTGGATGTTTGCCATTAATTTCACCCAAGTAGTTACTACAAGTTCATTGCCCATCTTCACTGATCACCCATAATGACATAATCTCAGCATTTGTAAAATGGCTGCATCTGTTTCTGACAGTTAACGTAGGCTTATTCTACCATTTATAATTAATTTACAAATCGTTTCTATATAGTTCTTCAATTTTTTTACTTTGTTTATCTTTGTTTATTAGCTAAGGAAATCCATTCCATAATACTATCTTCCCTTTCTATAATGAGCCAATAGGAGAATGTGTTGAAGGTAAGATGACCAGAATACAATCAAGCTTAGGATTAATTCTATCCACATATCCGTATTGTAGACTTTCTTCTACCATAGTTAACTCTTTTTCTGCTTCAGCTGTTAGACATCCTGGACTGTTTAAATTTGAATCTCTGCGTAATGTTTGAAAACATTACTTAATTCCTGTGAACTTCATCCAGTTGTAGGTCTTAGCCAATTAATATCTCCCATTAATTTTTGAAAAACCTCAAAAGTTTGAAATTGGTCCCTATAGACCAGTACCATTTGTGGTTGAATTTTTTGTGGATTGACTTTATAACCTAAATAACTAAGTGAATCCATTCTTTGTATTTATTTCTGGAGCAACCTGTAATCTCCAGGGTGGCAGAATTCTTTGTGTCACCTTAAACATATCCCCTTAAACATCTTTGGCAAAGTCGGCCAACAAAACATCATCCATATAATGATAAATGATGGATCAAGGAAATGGCTCACAGATGGTTTCTAATGGTTGTTGCACTATATACTGACATAAAATTGGCCTGTGTAATTTTCTATGGAAATACCTTCCAGTAGAATCTCTTTAGTGGATGGTTATTATTCAGAGTACGTACTGAGGAAGCAAACCTTTCCCCGTCTTCCTCATCCAAGAGAATTGAGAAAAAAACAATCTTTCAGAGCAGTTCTTATTATTTCAGAGCAGGATTTTGGTAACAAAGATGGTAAAGGAAATCCAGGCTGTAAAGAACCCATTGGTTGAATGACCTTATTCATTGCTCTTAAATCCATTCATCATGCTTTATTTACGTGATTTCTTTTTTACAGCAAACGTGGGGGAAATCCTTGGGCTGGTAGACTATCTGTCTGCTCTTGCCCAAGGGCCTGCAATATTTCTTTTGGTGTTATCAGCCACTGCTCTTGCTGGAGAGGCTGATTTGATAACCATTTTAGGGGCAAGGCTGTCGGTATGCTATTTAGCATTTCTTTAATATAAGAAGAATGTAAACTCTCACAATCTGCTATTTCCTCTACATTAGAACTAGAGTTAACCATTATGACTAATCCAAGTAGTTTTTCTCAACCCTACTTGTAGTAACAGTCCTTAAACATTTTTTTTTTTGGTTCTTTTTTTCGGAGCTGGGGACCGAACCCAGGGCCTTGCGCTTCCTAGGCAAGCGCTCTACCACTGAGCTAAATCCCCAGCCCCAATCCTTAAACATTTTAACCTCCCTTTTAGCCCATCACCCACCAGAGGTAGTAGAAAAGAAAGGTTATTAGGATATGTGGGAAGTGGACCTGTTTACAAATTGTTCTTCGGAGCAAATCCTATCTGTGCTGTTAGCAAGTCAGCAGTTCAGCTCACAGGAATCAGAAGCAGCAGCTCGATCCACTTGCAAACACTTCATGTATACACCAGCACCCCAGTTCCGTAGTGTTGGGATAGCAAATAGGAATCAGCAGCAGTGGCATGACCTAGCAGAGATTCCTTGGCTTCATCCAAACCACTGCAAGTCAGCAGGAGGGAACAGGACTAGTAGGGATGTCAGGAGTTCTTTGTTCTGCCTCTGTCAATGAAGCAAAGACCAGTGGAGTGGGGAGACCAAAAACTTGCAAAGTTAGCTATACAGCCCACTCTCACAGTTTGTTGAGTCCTATTTATACTCCCTCCAAGCATCTTGTGTCCTCTAAGACTCTGGCCTCGCCATGTTTCTTGCCTGAGCATGTGAATCTGTCTTAGCAAAACTCCACTTGAGTCTGTATCACCTGACATCCTCCCTCTGTCAATCAACCTGAGTCCTTGGAAGCAGCAAGAGGCTGCCGTCACACCACCAGAAGTGTTTTGTTGTGTGTTTCTTTCTACAGAGTCATGGCAAAAGGAGCTCAACAATGCATGTAAGGTGAAGCAATACGTTCACGTCATTAGCGAAGAATACTTCATCACATGTCCTTTCAGTGCTTTCTACAGCAAAGCATCCTTTGCCTGTGTCTGCTTCAGAAAAACAGCCCTTCGGGTGTTTCCCCAGCAAAACATTATCTGACACAACTGACTTTCCAATGTAACCAGAAGTTCCGCCTCAACTGTGCCCACCATGTCGTCTATACACTGAAATTACTGAAATTATGAATCTTAAGATATGCTCAAGACACTCAGTTAGAGTGAAACTGCCAGAATTTTGTATACTATTGAAAATAGTTATAGCTATTCTGGGTTTTTGTGTCTTTCAGAAGCTAAAAGTTTTCCTCTAAAAATCTGTGAAGGATTGTGTTAGAATTTTCGTGGGGATTGTGTGGGCATAGAATCTATAGATTCTTTTAGGTAGGATGGCCATTTTGACTGTGTTAATCCTACCCACCCACTAGCATAGGAGATGTGTCTGTGTTCTGATATCTCCTTCACATTCTTCAGCATCTTAAAGTTTCTATTCCAGGAGTCTTTCCTGGCTTGGTTAGGAGTTACCCCAAGATATTTCATAATATTTGAGGCTATTGGGAAAGGTGATGTTTCCTTGACTTCTCTCAGTTTTTCATTCGTATATAGGAAGGGTACTGACTTTTGTGAGTTAATCTTATATCCAATTCTTGCTGAAAGTGCCTATCAGCCGTAAGTGTTTCCATGTGGCCTTTTAAGGTCACTCATGTATAGTGTCATACCATCTGCAAGTTAAGAGACTTTGACTTCCTCCTCTCTAATTTATGTCCCCTTGATCTCCCGAAGCTGTCTTATTGGTCTAACTAAGACTTCATGTTCTAGATTGAATAGGTATGGAAAGAGTGGACAGCCTTGTCCTTGTTCCTGATTCTAGTGGAATTGTCCTGAGATTCTATATATTTAATTTGATGTTGGCTATGGGCTTATTGTAAACCACCTTTATTACGTTGAGGAATGTTCCTTGTTAATTTTAGTGAAATATGCACATGCGAGTGTAGTAATAGTGGGGCCCTATGTGGGCACTGGGAACTGAACGTCTGCTCTGCAAGAGCAGTGCTTTTTATTGACCACTGACCCATCTCTGTAAGTCGTACTTTTTAAAATAAATGTCTCTACATCTTTTAACCAGGGAATTAGGGTCACTTTAAAGACATATTTACTCATACCGATGGTTTGATGTTATTTTCCTGACTGACCTATTAGGATTTGTTCTTCTTTAAAACTCTTTATTCATTTTGAGGCAATGCTTATTTACTGAGTTGGACATGTTTGATTCTTTCCTTTTTCTCATTTGTTCAAGCTTCTGCTTGGTGATTTTTTTTTTTTATCTTCTAAGATTTTGTGTTTCTGGTTGCCTTACTTCTATTTTGTATGATCCGTTGAAGTGTCCTCTTGGATATTAACTTATAGGTTATAAACTGAATTAAGCTGTCTTTATTTCTCTACCAGTGAAAGCTAACTTTTATGGCTATACTGACCGTAGTGGGCAGGTACTTATTTTCAGGGCTTTCAATATAATATTCTAGTCAGGCATGGTGGCACACACCCTAAAATTCCAACACTTGGGATGTGGACGCAGGAGGTTCAGGATCCTGTTCAAGGATGTCACCTGTTACACAGGAATTTCCAGATCAGCCTGGGATTCACTGATAACCTACTTCAACAAATATATATATATACACACACATATATAAACATTAAAATGCATATATGCATATATAAAATATGAATGTATATACATATGAAAGAAAACACACATGTGTGCATATATGGGTGTATAAATATGATGTTTTTCAGGATTTTAGAGTCTTGGGGGCCTGGGGGGTTGTTTTGTTTTTTAACAGTTTTTAAATTTATTTGCGTTTTACTTGTTCACTTTATATCCCACTCACTGCCCCACTTCTGATAGCCCCCTCCCACAATCCTTCCCCTATCAGCCCATTCCTTTCTCCTCTGAGGAGGTGAGGATACAGTGGTTACCCCCTTAACCTGGCACTTCAAGTCTCTGCAAGGCTAGGCACTTCCACTCCCACTGAGGCCAGACAAGGCAGCCCAGCTAGAACACATCACACATATAGACAATGGTTTTTGAGATAGCTCCTGTTCCAGTTGTTCAGGACCCACATGAAAACCAAGCTATACATCTGCTGCATGTCTTCAGGGAGGCCTAGGGTCCAGCCCTTCTGTGCTCTTTATTTGGTGGTTCCATGTCTGAGAGCCCTAAGGGTTCAGGTTAGTTGGCTCTGTTGGTCTTCCTGTGGAGTTTCTATCCCTTTTGGGGCCTGCAATCCTTCCTCCTTTTCTTCTTCCATAAGAGTCACCAGGTTCCATCCACTGTTTGTCTGTGATGTGCCATCACCAGGCTGAGCAGTTACCAGTTTCCCTGTGGGAGTTCACATTCATGGAGAGCATCTGTTCAATGTGGTGTGGCGCCATAATCCATGTTAATCTCTAGGATTTTTTGACCATGGGAGGCATGCAGCCCTGCTCTCAGCACCCTGAGAGGCAGGACGTTGCCTGCTGTGTTGTGTAACCAGGGCTCTCAGTATCTTAGCAATTAGGCTTCGGTCCATTCCAAGTGGCCAATGCTGCATATTTGGCAGTGTAGAGCAACACCCAGCAGAGCCCAGGCTGGGATATTAGCCTGCCTGTTTGTAGCTCACGGGCATTGATTGAATGGATTCAGGGGGCATAGCTGTATTTTAGCTCATGCCTTAACTCCTGAAAACACCCCCCCCCCAAATTATTTGTGCCAAACCAGCATGTTTTCCAATCCTTGCCAGAACCCTGCAAGGCTTGAGGAAAGGTCAACATTGTTATGGAACCATTTCTCCTTGCCTCCCTAGCCTTAAATGGGCAGTGTGCTTTTCTTTTTAAATCCGGGAATCTAAAAATCAACTTGTTACAATTAAGTTTTTGCCACATGTTGGGTCACCAATATGACATTGTAAATGCTTAATCTCAGTCGTGGGTTTCTGTCCAGCCTTCGATCATGCAGTTCCCAGATAAAAGACGCACAACATTTGTACTCATAATAGGCCTTTAATGCACTATAATTGGGAAGATATCTCTCCCCTAAACTATTAAAATCTACTTCCCCACCAATAACCCCAAGTTATAACTTGCCATGTTCGCTCTGGGCTGATCTTAATGCCGATTGGCCCTACTAGTCATGATTTCAGGACTAAGTTACCCCATACCATCTTCTCCCCTCCCCACCTTCTCTCCAGTGATCCTCCTCACACCCCAAGCCCAGGAAACTAAACCCCACTTACTTTTCCTGTGTCCGGCTATAGGCTGTTGGCATCTTTATTCAATCAATACTTTTAAAGAACAAGGTCACATAACATCACTTGGTATATGTGCAAATCCTCTTGTTCCCGAGAGCCAGCAGGCCCTGGGGGCAAGTATTTAGCTTACAATATATGATATTTTCATATATCCACCCATATATGTATACACATATACATGTATACATGTATACAAATATGCACATACACACATATGCATTTATACAGGTGTACACTTGCACACATATCAAGTGGAAATTTTTGGTTTCTTTGGAGACTCCGTTGTGTCATGATTTTTGGAAACTGTCTTAGGAGAGGATGATTTTTGCCAAAGCAGACACATGAGAAGCTGTTTTACTGAGGTGAGATGTGTTTTGTTTTGTTTTATTTTGCGTGGTAAAAGGGCATGTGATGTTTTTCTAGAGTGGACGCTTGAAGAACACATCATGTTAGGAAAAGGCATAAATAAATATAATCCAACGGGCAGTTGACGGAACTGTGTGGTGTTGGTTCTCCTTGCCACTTTTTGTTGACCGTCTTTTTTCAGGACTTCATAGAGAGAAAATGCACCAAAGATCTTCTGGTGGTGTTCCAGCAGCTCCTTGGTTCTTCTGCTGACTGTGGCCTAATGGCAGAGCCTTGCAGTATCTTCTGGACTGAAATGTAGTTGCTGATTCGTGAATGGTGTTTGTGAGTGGGCCGAGCTACCACTGCTGATTTGTGTGAGTTGAACTGCTGATGTCCTGACAATGCAGATAGGATTTGCTTGAAAGAACTATTCCTAAACAGGTCCACCTATGCCTTTGTCCCATTAATCTTTCCTTTCCCCATCCTCTGGAGAGTGGTGGGCTAGAAGGGATGTTAAAGTCTTTAAGTGCCCTTATTTCAGTGGTTTTGACAAATATAAACCCATAAGGCCCTGATGGTTTTTGAGCAGAACTGTGCTAGATTTTCACAGAAGACCTAGCACCAATACTCCTAAAATCATTCCACAAAATACAAAAGCAGAAACATTGCCTAATTCATGTACTAGGCCAAAGTAACTCTGACACCCAAGCCACATAAAACCCAACAAAGAAAGAGAATTAAAGACCAATTTCCCTTATGAACATAGATGGAAAATTTATTAATAAAATACTTGAAAACAAATTCCAAGACCACACCAAAAACATGGATGGATGCATCTTGATCAAGTACACTACACCACTGACATGAGGGGGATGGATCAACATATGTAAATCAATTAACTGAATCCACCATATAGACAAATTGAGAGATAAAAACCACAGAGTCTTCTAATCGGAGGCAGAAAAGACAAAATAATACATCCTTCAAGATGAAAGCCCTGGTGTATTATGAATACAAGGAACTTACCTGAACTTAACAAAGGTGTTTTTTTTTTTATTTAGACCCATAGACAACATCAACTTGAATGTATAGAATCTCAGGGCAATTCCACTAAAATCAGAAACAAGACAAGGCTGTACACTCCCTCTATACCTATCAGAACTTGAAGTCTTAGTTATAGCAATAAAACAACTGAAGTGGGTCATGGGACACAAGCTGGAAAGGAAGAAGTCAAAGTATCTTTATTTGCAGAATGTATGACAATATACATGAGTGACCCTAAAAAGTCCCCTTGGAAACACCTATGGCTGATGGACACCTTCAGCAAGTATTGGATACAAGATTACCTCACAAATCAGTACCCTTCCTATACACAAATGAAAAACTGACTGAGAGAGAAGTCAAGGAAACAACACCTTTCAAAATAGCCTCAAATAACATAAAATATCTTGGGAGTAACTCTAACTAAGCAAAGAATAGAAATTTTCCAAGGCTGAAGAAAGAAAGTGGAGAAGATATCAAACGATGAAAGATCTTCCATGCACATGGGTGGGTAGGAGTAACACAGTAAAAATGGCCACCCTACCAAAAGCTCTGTACAGATTCAAAGTTACCAAAGTTTCAACACGCTTCTTCACAGAATTTGAGAGGAAAACTTTTAGCTTCATACAGAACATAAGAAGCCCAGGATAGCTATAACTATTCTCAATAATAAAAGAAAAGCCGACAGTACCACCATTCATGAAAGGCTTAAGTATATCGTAAGATTCACGATTTAAGTAATGATGGTTTACAGAGGATGTGGTAGACAGTGATTGCTGAAAACAAAAGCAGGGGCAATTAAGTGGAAAAGCAGCAGCCAAAGCATTAAGGACGGTTAATCTGGATTCCGTATCACAGTTACTAGCAGAGGGGACAGAGAGACGGTAAAGAGCACTGTCTGCCCTTCCAGAGGACCTGGGTTCAATTCCCAGTTCCCACATGATGGCTCAGAGCTCACAACCTTCTGGTAACTCCAGCTCTAGGAGAATCTGGCTTTTTGGCCTCTAATGGAACCAGGCATATAAATGGTTTGCATTATTCATGCAGACAAAAGAAACATTCACATTTTGAAGTTACTGGAATAAAAAAAACGATTATAGGGGAATTAAAAATTCTGTTAGGCTACTTAATATCTGATATATAAATAAAACAAAAATGAAAAGTATTTACTAATTCACACAATCAAAATAGTAAAATGAATGATGCTAACTAGGGTATTGGAAAATCAACCATTTCTGTTTTTTTTTTAATGTATAGGAGTATTTTCATGAAAGTAAGTATGTGTAACACAGCTGTGGTGCCATTAGAGATTAGAAACAGACACGGGGTTCCATGGAACTGGAGTTATGGATGGTTGCAACTCACCATGTGGGTGTTGGAAACTAAACTCAGGTCTTCTACAAGAGCAACAAGTGCTATTCACCAGTGAGCCACCTTGAACGTTTAAAGCCCTTTGAACAATTTTTAAGGTAACTGAATATATATGCAAATATTTTAAGACATAAGATCATTTCTACATATGTATAACAAAGCCTAGTTTTAGATGTAATATTGAATTATATACTGGAGGAATTACATGATTTCTGAGATCTGCTTTCAGATATTCTCCACCCCCACAGTGACACACTGCCTCCAACAAGGCTACACCTTCTAATAGCGCCACTCTCTGGGTCAAGCATATACAAACCATCACATCAGCTATGGTCTTTCTGTTAGCATAAGATGACAGTTGTCTCCAGCATCTTCTTGGGAGAGAAGAGCAGGCAGGCAGAAAACAGAGCTGGCAGGACATTCAACAGAACATGCAAAACTTTTCTTAGAGTTGGTGACTAACTCTGAGACATAGTGAATAAAGAACTGATTTACTGCACTCAGATCAGGTCAACACTAGACACAGATGCATTGTCCTTGACTAAAGGAAGCCAAAACTGCAACCTGAATGTTTCATAACATTTTCAAATAATGTAGGTGTTCTCATTGCCCTGTCCTTCCCACTCAGCAACCTCACCTCAGGACCCAGCTCAGACCATGTGTACCATATATAAGCCGCTGCCCGGAGCTCAGCACACTCACCTCCTCAGCTCTGCCCTGCCTCTCTCCACTTCTCCTCTACTGCCTCTCATCTCATAGAACCATGTCTACCAAAACCGTCATCCGGAGTCAAACCAGCCACCGTGGCTTCAGTGCGGGCTCAGCCAGACTGCCTGGGCTCACCCGCTCTGGCTTCAGCAGTGTGTCTGTGTGCCGCTCCAGGGGCAGCGGTGGCTCCCGTGCAGTGTGTGGAGGAGCTGGCTTTGGCAGCAGGAGTCTCTGTGGAGTGGGCAGCTCCCAGAGGATGTCTGTCGGAGGTGGCAGCTGTGGCATTGGAGGAGGCTATGGCGGCCGATTCGGAGGAAGCTTCAGCTATGGATTAGGAGCTGGAGGTAGCCTTGGCTTTGGTGCTGGAGCTGGCTTTGGTGGTGGCTATGGGGGAGCCGGCTTCCCAGTTTGCCCACCTGGAGGCATCCAAGAGGTCACCATCAACCAGAGCCTCCTCGCACCCATGAACCTGCAAATTGACTCCACCATCCAGCGGGTCAGGACTGAGGAGAGGGAGCAGATCAAGACCCTCAACAACAAGTTTGCCTCCTTCATCGACAAGGTGAGACTGGGTGCTTCCTAGAGCAGCCTGTGTGTCTGCACTGAATGCTGAACGGAGGTGGAGGGAAGAGGCTTCAGGCTTGGCTCAGATATTGCCTTGGTTTCCAGTTGATTCTTAATCTTGGTTTTGTGGTCCTCTTCAGTTAGATGGGCATCTGGAAATCAGGGTCAGAGTTCCTCTCCTCCAGAGGTTGTCCTATAAAGGTGTGCAAGCCCGGTGGAATGAGATGACATGAGGTTTCACACAACAGTAGATTGTAGTGAGATGGAAGTGTGTGTGTGTATTTACCTTTGTATATATGTGTATCTGTGTATCTATATATCATATATCTATTTATCTGTCCATCCATCTATGCCTCTATACCTCTATCATCAATGTATCTATATACCTATAATCATCTATCTATATATATCTATATAGTGCAGTTGAGAGTCATGCCCACCTCACTAAACTGAATCACACTCGCATGAGCCACTGCTAGGCTTCCAGTGCCCTGCATGAGTGCTCACATTCTGTAGAGGGGTAGTGTTGGGAGCTTCACTCTGGATGTCCCTCTCAGGTCCAGGGTCAGGTACAACACAGAATGGGTTTAGGCAGAGAGCGGGAGAGGGGAACCAAACCAGTGTTGGGTCCTAGAAGGCTGACACGCAAACTTCTCCCCCATACATTTGACCCTTTCAAGCACAGTTCCTGGAGCAGCAGAACAAGGTTCTGTACACTAAGTGGGCCCTGCTGCAGGACCTGGGCTCTGATGTCATAAGTCCAGTACTGGAGGCTCTGTTCGCCTATTATGTCGACTTCCTTTTCTGAGAATTTAGGTGGACTTGTTGGGCAGAAGGGCCCCTTGGACTCAGAGTTGAGGAGCATGAAGAACAGGGTGGAGGACTACAAGAGCAAGTGAGTTACACAGAAGGAATAATCCAGTTTCTTAAACTATAAAAACAGAAGCACAACGATAAGCATGGACTCCCTGAATTAAGAAAGCGTGGGCACAGAGATGAAAATGACAACTAATTGGCAAAGAGATAAAGGCTAGGACAAAGGAAAAACATATCCAGGTGGCATCTGGGTCAGAGGCCACCATTGATGCCATCCACCAACTGACTCCAATGTAGTGGCCACTTCCTCTTGTAGGTATGAGGATGAAATCAATAGGCGCACAGCAGCAGAGAATAAATTCATGACCCTGAAGAAGGTGAGCTCACCAATCACAGGGAGGGGTTTCTCTGCAAAGGTCAGACATGGCTTTGCCTGTCCATGCCATTCCAGAGAAATGGTTGTCATGAGACAGAGGTGAATGATCTGGGCAAGAGAGCTCACCAGATTCTGTGTTGTTGACGGTTTCTTCAGGATGTAGATGCTGCCTTTATGAGCAACGTTGAACTGCAAGCCAAGGCAGACAGTCTGACAGATGAGATTGACTTCCTGACAGCAGTCTTTGAGGCAGTAAGCGCTCCTCTCCTCAATTTCTCCTTCTCTACCCTCTCCACACACCCTTTCTTTTCTCCTGTGCAAAGTGTTGGAAACCTCTGTAGTCCACACAGATAGAGATGACAATAGGTCGTTCCGATCTGCAGGAACTGTCTCAGATGCAAACCCGCATCTCAGACACATCTGTGGTCCTCTCCATGGACAACAACCGCAGCCTGGATCTGGACAGCATCATTGCTGAGGTCAAGGCCCAGTATGAGGAAATTGCAAAGAGAAGTCGGGCTGAGGCTGAGTCCTGGTACCAGACAAAAGTGAGTCCTGGGTTAGAGGCAGATCAGGATGTGTGGGAACCATCCTGGACTCCATAAGTTTCTGCTTTAATATTGGACACCCATGGAAGAGAATCTGGGGTGTTCTCACAGCAAATGTACTATACTTGAGTTATAGAATGATGATAAAGAACACAGAGAAGAACTGAAGTTCCCATTAATGCGTTCAATGCTTTCTCTTTCTCTGCTTGAGCTGTTCTCTGAACACCAGTCCTCAGTAGACACTAGAAAACATTTTCTCTTCCTGAGGGAGCTATGGAGTCTGAGGTCTCCTAAAGCTTCTCTTGAGGAAAAGTCAACTCATCCACGAAAGTGCGTGACACTTAGAGGTGGATTTGCTTCTGCATGTGACAGTCACACAAATGTTCTCTCTTCCATTGACTTCAGTATGAGGAACTGCAGATCACAGCTGGCAGACACGGGGACGACCTGCGCAACACCAAGCAGGAGATCTCTGAGATCAACCGCATGATCCAGAGGCTGAGGTCTGAGATCGACCACGTGAAGAAGCAGGTGGGTACTCAGAGAAATGGAGGGGACGCTGGCCCTGTTGCTGTCCTCTAGCCCTTGCTCACTGGAAACCGATGGGTGTGGCTCAGGCTCTGTAGAGATGCGCTCTCCACGATTGCTTTGGTTGCTGTCTCTGCCCAGATTGCCAAGCTGCAAGCTGCCATTGCCGAGGCTGAGCAGCATGGGGAGATGGCCCTGAAGGATGCCAGGGGCAAGCTGGAAGGGCTGGAGGACGCCCTGCAGAAGGCCAAGCAGGACATGGCCAGGCTGCTGAAGGAGTACCAGGACCTCATGAATGTCAAGCTGGCCCTCGATGTGGAGATCGCCACCTACAGGAGGCTGCTGGATGGGGAGGAGTGCAGGTGGGTAATTATATCCTCCAACTCCTGTGGACAAGATGAGGGATCACGGGCTGTGGCCACAGTGGTTTCTTGGCAAGGAATTCTCTGAACCTTTATCAGATGGAAGGTTTCCATAGAGACTGTAGAGATGCCTCCCTGGTTCTCTCCTGCTGCTTTCTTCTCCTAGGGTGCATGGTTACACTAGACCAGTCAACGTCGGTAAGCATCTTGCTCGCCAGTCCCCGCACACCCCTTTTCCTGCCCTTGTGACTGGCTCAGCTGGTCACACTGTGCTCACCATTTCTGTGGTATCCTCTTCCTCCTTCACAGCTGTGGTGCAGTCTACCATGTCCAATGGCTATGGCAGTGCAGGTGGTGGCAGCAGCAGCGTAGGCCTGGGAGGAGGCAGGTGGCTTCTCCTATGGTGGTAGCCACAGCATTGGAGGCGGCTTCAGTGCTGGCAGTGGCAGAGGCAACAGGGTTGGCCTTGGCTCCTGTAGCAGCCTTTACAACACCAAAACCACCATCAACACATCCTCAGGCAGAAAGAGCTACAGGCAATGAAGTCCCAACCATCAGAGCTTGTCACTCGCCCTGGATACCCTAGCTGTAGAGCCCTGGGCTCAGAGTTCTGTGTACAGGGACTTCTTGCACCCCACCTCTGCTCTCTGCTTGTGTCTGAGGAACCTGCGTCTTCTTGCTCTTCCTTGTGTCTCCATGGGTTCACCTGGCTCAGCTTTTGATAGTCACCCTCTGAGCTCGCATCACACTTCACTGATATTTGGTGCTTCACGTTGCCTTTGGTCTTCAGGCTCCTGCCTCCCTATCCTCTGTCTCTGAGGTGCCTGTGAAAGGGTGTCTCTGTCCTCTCCATTCTGGAAATATTGTCTGGTTCCTTCTCAAGAAATGGGCACCTCCCCAAAGATTAAAACAAAGACAGAAGGGACACCCATTCAGAGCTTGCCCCACATGTGGCCCATACATATACAGCCACCCAATTAGACAAGATGGATGAAGTAAAGAAGTGCAGGCCGACAGGAGCCAGATGTAGAGCTCTCCTGAGAGACACAGCCAGAATACAGCAAATACAGAGGCGAATGCCAGCAGCAAACCACTGAACTGAGAGCAGGACCCCCGTTGAAGGAATCAGAGAAAGAACTGGAAGAGCTTGAAGCGGCTAGAGACCCCATATGAACAACAATGCCAAGCAACCAGAGCTTCCAGGGACTAAGCCACTACCTAAAGACTATACATGGACTGACCCTGGACTCTGACCTCATAAGTAGCAATGAATATCCTAGTAAGAGCACCAGTGGAAGGGGAAGCCCTGGGTCCTGCTAAGACTGAACCCCCAGTGAACGTGATTGTTGGGGGGAGGGCGGCAAAGGGGGGAGGGTGGGGAGGGGAACACCCATAAAGAAGGGGAGGGGGAGGGATTAGGGGTATGTTTGCCCGAAAACCGGGAAAGGGAATAACATTCGAAATGTAAATAAATACTCAAGATAATAAAAAAATAAAATAAAATATAAAAAAAGAGAAATGGGCACCTCCCTTTTAGTTTCCAATGGCCAGAGAAAACCCACCTTTCAATGTCATAAGCCTCCCTGTTAGTAACTATGACAGCACAGTCACAAGTAGAGTCTGTGCTCATGTGATGTAGTCTCTTCTCTTTGCTTTCTGGAAACTGCTAAATAAAGCAAGCTTTCAACATGTGAACCTTTTCCATGTGTGTTTTGCTAGCAAATATTTTTTCGTGGAGAAAGTCTGCAGCTATACAAGGTCTGTTTAGGTATCATTACTGCTCCCTCTCCCAACTACGTATATCTTCATTTGTTCTTACACTATAATTTAAATGTAAGCTCATGTTTTTATTGCATTTGAAAACTTTTACAATTAAAATAGAATTTCATTACTTTCTATCTTATACCCACCGGCACCTCCCAGGTGCCCTCACCTCAAACCCTCCCCTCACCCTCCATTCTGAATTGATGGTCTCTTGGGGAGCCCTTATTTCCTTCATTTTCATTAAATAATTTTTCTTCAAGATCTGATCAACTTGTGAGGTATTAACCCAGCACCATTGGTTACAATTTTTTTCTTTCTTTCTTTTATTTTTTTCCAGTAATTTTCTATTGGATATTTTATTTATTTACATTTCAAATGTTATCTCCTTTTCTGGTTTCCTCTCCACAAACCTCTATCCCGTTCCCCCTCCCCCTGCTTCTATGAAGGTGCTCCCCCACCCACCCACCAACCCACTCCCTCCCACCTCACCACCCTAGCATTCCCCTACACTGGGGCATTCAGCCTTCACAGGACCGAGGGCCTCTCCTCCCATTGATGCCTGACAATGCCATCCTCTGCTACATATGCAGCTGGAGCCATGGCTCCCTCCATGTGTATTCTTCAGTTGGTGGTTTAGTCCCTGGGAGACGTGGAAGGTCTGGTTGATTGATATTGTTGTTCATCCTATGGGATTTCAAACCCCTTCAGTTCCTTCAGTTCTTCCCCTAACTCCTCCATTTGGATCCCTATGCTCAGTTCAATGGTTGGCTTTGAACATCCACATCTGTATTTTTCAGGCTCTGGTAGAGTCTCTCAGGAGAGAGCTATATCAGGCTCCTGTCAGCAAGCACTTCTTGGCATTTACAATAGTGACTGGGTTTGGGGTCTGCATATGGGATGGATCCCCTGGTGTGGCAGTCTCTAGATGGCCTTTCCTTCAGTCTCTGCTACACACTTTGTCCCCACATTTCCTTTAGACAGGAGCAATTCTGGGTTAAACAATTAGAAATGAGTGAGTGGCCCCATCCCCTAATCAGGGGTCTTGCCTAACCTCTGAATCTGGTCTCTACAGGTTCTTCCTCACTTTTGTTGGGTATTTCAGCTAATTTTATCCCTGTTGGGTCCTGGGAGACTCTTGCTTTCCTGGCATCTGGGACTTTCTGGTGGCTACCCCCAGTTCACCATCCCCCATTGCTACACACCTCTTTTAAATTTTCTGACATTGTATATCATCCCCATCTCCTCACATATCTGATCCTGCCCCATTTTCCCCTCCTCTCCTCTCTTCCTCCCAAGTCCCTCCTACTCTCTACTTCCTTTGAGGATATTGTTTCCCCTTCTAAGAAGGACTGAAGCATCCACACTTTTGCCTTCCTTCTTAAGCTTTATATAGTCTGTGAGTTGTATCATGAGTATTCTGAGCTTTTTGCCAAATATCCACTTATCAGTGAGTACATACCATGTGTGTTCTTTTGTGACTGGGTAACCTCAGTCAGGGTGGTATTTTCTAGTTCCATCCATTTGCCTGTGAATTTCATGAAGTCATTGTTCTTAATAGCTGAGTAGTGCTCTATTGTGTACCACATTTTCTGTATCCATTCCTCTGTTGAGGGACATATGAGTTATTTCAGCTTCTGGTTATTAAAAATAAGGCTGCTGTGAACATAGTGGAGCACGTGTCTTTGTTATATGTTGGGGCATCTTTTGGGTATATGTGCAAGAGAGGTATAGCTGGTTCCTCAGGTAGTGCCATGTCCAATTTTCTGAGGAACCACCAGACTGATTTCTAGAGTAGTTGTACCAGCTTGCAATCCCTCCAATATTGGAGGAGTGTTCCTCTTTCTCCACATCCTTGCCAGCATCTGCTGTCACCTGAGTTTTTTATCTTAGTCATTCTGACTGGTGTGAGGTGGAATCTCAGAGTTGTTTTGATTTGCATCTCCCTGATAACTAAGGATGTTGAATATTTCTTTAGGTCCTTCTCGGCTATTCCATATTCCTTAGTTGGGTATTCTTTGTTTAACTCGGTACCCCATTTTTAATGGGTTATTTGGTTCTCTAGAATCTACCTTCTTGAGTTTTTGTATATATTTGATATTAGTCTTCTATTAGATGTAGGATTGGTAAAGATATTTTCCCAATCTGTTGGTTGCCATTTTGTCCTATTGACAGTGTCCTTTGCCTTACAGAAGCTTTGCAATTTTATGAGCTCCCATTTGTCAATTGCTGATCTTAGAGTGTAAGCCATTGGTGTTCTGTTCAGGAAATATTCCCCTGTGATCATGTGTTCAAGTTTCTTCCCCATTTTATCTACTATTAGATTCAGTGTATCTGGTTATGTGTGAAGGTCCTTGATCAACTTGGACTTGAGCTTTGTACAAGGAAATAAGAATGGATTGATTCACATTCTTCTACATGCTGACCACCAATTGAACCAGCACCATTTGTTGAAAATGTCTTTTTTCCACTGGATGGTTTTAGCTCCTTTGTCAAAAATCAAGTGACCATAGGTGTGTGGGTTCATTTCTGGGTTTTCATTTCTATTCCATCTATCTACCTGCCTGTCTCTGTAGCAATACCATGCAGTTTTTATCACAATTGCTCTGAAATACAACTTGAGGTCAGGGATTGTGATTCCCCTCGAAGTTCTTTTATTTTTGAGAATAGTTTTTGCTACCCTGGGTTTTTGGTTATTCCAAATGAATTTGCAAATTGCTCTTTCTAACTCTGTGAAGAACTGAGTTGGAATTTTGATGGTAATTGCATTGAATCTGTTGATTGCTTTTGGCAGGATGATCATTTTTACTATATTAACACTGCCAATCCATGAGCATGGAAGATCTTTCCATCTTTTGAGATTTTCTATTTCTTTGAGAGACTTGAAGTTATTGTCATACAGATCTTTCACTCGCTTGGTTAGAGTCATACCACAGTATTTTATATTATTTGTGACTATTGTAAAGGGTGTCATTTCCTTATTTTCTTTTTCAGCCTGTTTATCCTTTGAGTAGAGGAAGGCTACTGATTTGTTTGAGTTAATTTTATATCCAGCCACTTTGCTGAAGTTGTTTATCAGCTGTAGGAGTTCTCTGGTAGAATTTTTGAGGTCACTTAAGTATACTATCATATCATCTGCAAATAGTGATATTTTGACTTCTTCCTTTCCCATTTGTATCCCTTTGACCTCCTTTTGTTGTTGAATTGTTCTGGCTAGGACTTCAAGTGCTATATTTAATAGATAGGGAGAGAGTGAGCTGCCTTGTCTAGTCCCTGATTTTAGTGGTCTAGTTCTTTGATTACTTCAAGTTTCTCTCCATTTAGTTTGATATTGGATACTGGTTTGCTGTATACTGCTTCTACTATGTTTAGGTATGGGCCTTGATTTTTTTTTTTATCTTTCTAAGCTTTTAACATGAAGGGTTGTTGAATTTTGTCAAATGCTTTCTCAGCACCTAATGGGATGATCATGTGGTTTTTTTCTTTGAGTTTGTTCATATGGTGGATTATGTTGATGCATTTCCATATATTGAACCATCCCTGCAATCCTGGGATGAAGCCTACTTGATCTTGGTGAATGATCATTTTAATGTGTTCTCGGCTTTGGTTTGTGAGAATTTTATTGAGTATTTTTGCCTCGATATTCATAAGGGAAATTGGTCTGAAATTCTCTTTCTTGGGTCTTTGTGTGGTTTAGGTATAAGTGTAATTGTGACTTTGTAGAACAAATTAGGTAGTGTTCTTTCTGTTTCTATTTTGGGGAATAATTTGAAGAGTATTGGTATTAGGTCTTCTTTGAAGGTCTGATAGAATTGTGCACTAAAACCATCTGGTCCTGGGCTTTTTTTGATTGGGAGACTTTTTAAATGACTGCTTCTATTACCTTAGGGGTTATGGGATTCTTTGGATAGTTTATCTGATCCTGATTTAACTTTGGTACCTGGTATCTGTCTAGAAAATTGTTCATTTCATCTAGATTTCCCAGTTTTTTGAGTATAGGAGTTTGTAGTAGGATCTGATGATATTTTGAATCTCTTCAGTTTCTATTGTTTTGTCTCCCTTATCATTTCTGATGTTGTTAATTTGAATACTGTCTCTGTGTCCTCTGGTTATTCTGACCAAGGGTTTATCTATCTTGTTGATTTTCTCAAAAAAAAAAAAAAAACAGCTTTTGGTTTTGTTGATTTGTTGTATTTGTTTCTACTTGGTTGATTTCAGCCCTGAGTTTGATTATTTCCTGCCATCCACTCCTCTTGAGTGTATTTGCTTCTTTTTGTTCTAGAGCTTTCAGATGTGTTGTCAAGCTGCTAATGTATGATCTCTTCAATTTCTTTATGGAAGCACTCAGAGCTATGAGTTTTTCTCTTAGCACTGCTTTCCTTGTGTCCCATAAGTTTGGGTGTGCTGTGCCTTCATTTTCATTAAATTCTAAAATGTCTTTAATTTCTTTATTTCTTTCTTTACCAAGTTATCATTGAGTAGAGCATTGTTCAGCTTCCATGTGGATGCGAGCTTTCTGTTGTTTTCGTTGTTATTGAAAAAACAGCCCTAGTCTGTGGTGATCTGATAGGACACATGGGATTATTTCAATCTTCTTGTTATCTGTTGAGGCCTGTTTTGTGACCAATTATATGGTCAATTTTGGTGAAGGTACCATGCATGAAGTGCTGAGAAGAAAGTATATTCTTTTGTTTTAGGATGTTCTATAGATATCTGCTAAATCTACTTGTTCATAGCTTCTGTTAGTTTCACTGTGTTTCTATTTAGTTTCTGTTTCCATGATCTTCCCACTGATGAAAGTGGGAGTTGAAGTCTTCTACTATTATTGTGTGAGGTGCAATGTGGGCTTTGAGCTTCAGTAAGGTTTCTTTTATGAATGTGGGTTTCATTTATGCATTTGGAGCATAAATGTTCAGAATTAAGAGTTCATCTTGGTAGATTTTTCCTTTGATTGATGTGTCCTTAATTATCTTTTTATGTTAATTTTTGGTTAAAAGTCGATTATATTTGATATTAGAATGGCTACTCCAGCTTGTTTCTTGGAATCATTTGTTGAAAAAATTTCAAAGATAGTGTCTGCCTTTGTCACTAGATAATTTGCCTGCATGCTGGGTCCTGTTTATATATTGTCTGTTAGTCTGTCTTTTTATTGGGGATTGAGTCCATTGATGTTAAGAGATATTAAGGACCAGTGATTGTTGCTTTTCTTTATTCACACTTCAAATGTTATTCCCGTTCTAGGTTTTCCCCTCCGGAAACCCCCTATCCCATCCCCCATTCCCCTGTTTCTGTGAGGGTGCTCCCCCATGCACCCCCACTCCCTCCCTTGTTGAAGATATTTACTGTCCCTTTGAGTGGAGGATCTTCACTCTCTTCTATTCTTACTAAGCTTAGGTTTGGTTTTCTCATTATGTCTTCGATTTCCTGAATGTTTTGGGTTGGGAGCTTTTTGCATATTGCATTTTCTTTGTTGTGTCAATGTTTTCTATGATATCTTCTGCACCTGAGATTCTTCTATCTCTTGTATTCTGTTGGTGATGTTCACGTCTATGACTCCTGATCTCTTTCCTAGGTTTTCTATCTCCAGGGTTGTCTCTCTTTGTGATTTCTTTATTGTTTATATTTCCATTTTTAGATCCTGGATGCTTTTGTTCAATTCCTTCACCTGTTCGGTTGTGCTTTCCTGTATTTCTTTAAGGGATTTACGTGTTTCTTCTTTAAAGGCTTCTATCTGTTTACCCGTGTTCTCCTGTATTATTTTAAGGGAGTTATTTATGTCCTTCTTAAAGTCCTCTATCATCATCATGAGATGTGATCTTAAATCAAAATCTTGCTTTTCTGGGATGTTGGGGTATCCAGGTCTTGCAATAGTACAAAACTCGGTTCTGATGATGCCAAGTAGCCTTGGTTTCTGTTGCTTAGTTTCTTGTATTTGCCTCTTGCCATCTGGTTATCTCTGGTGTTAGCTGGTCTTGCTGCCTCTGGCTGGAGCTTGTCCTTCCTGTGAGCCTGTAAGCCTGTGATCTTAAGGGTGTCAGCACTCCTGGGAGACCAGCTCTCTCCAGGCAGGATTTGGGTATGGAGAGCTGTGGCACAGGCTTATTTCCCATAAAAATTTTTAATGTATAGATTTCCCATGTGTTTCTCTGCCTTTCTTTAGATATTGTCAACAAATGTCAGTTCAGCATTCCTTCCCACATTTATTGCCTTCCTGTCAGTGAGAACTAGAATCTGTAGCTGTTAGTGTCCACCCAGTACTAACAGCCCTTGTAAGGAATTAGTGGTGAGGCACCACTGATGTAATCATCAGCAGATCACGGTACTCAGCCAAAGCATTCAGACAGAGAAATATATTCTTGAACAGTTCTAGCAAGGGCCTTTGACATGAGAATATGGTGTTTGTTATAGAATTACAGTTGCCTTCATGACCAAGAAACTTGCTTGACAACCAGTATCAATAGAGTAAACATTCCTTTCTCCTGAACTCAAACTGCATTTCTGAAACTGTGTCTCAAAGAAACAGCCCAAACACAACAGTTTATTCAAAAATGCCTATGCATACCACTTGTAACATCTACAACTGGGAAATACTGGAGACACTGAAAATTGAGGAACTCAAGATTCATTCAAAACCTGAAATTCTTATTGTGGGACGTGTAATGGCTTTAGGAGAATATTCCTCCATTCTCATACCTTTATTCCCCTCATGAATATTCAAAGAATTTGGGTTTCTATGTCACTGGGCAGGCATTATGATTTCATCTCTGTGTGTCTTTCCTGGTATACTGGTGGGTTTTGTGCATCAACTTGACACACACTAGAGTCATTTGAGAGAAAAGGGACTCCTTTGAGGAAATGTCTTCATGAGGTCCAGCTGCAAGGCAGTTTCTCAATTAGTGATCAATAAGAAAGGGCCTAGCTTATTGTGGGTGGTGTCTTTTCTGAGCTGGTAGTTCTGGGTTCTACAAAAAGTAGGCTAAGCAAGCCATAGGGAGCAAGCCAATAAGCAGCATCCATCCATGGCCTCTGCATCAGCTCCTGCCTCCAGGATCCTGCCCTGTTTGAGTTCCTGTCCTGACTTCTTTCAATAGTATTATAGTACAGAAGTATAAGACAGATGAACTCCTTCTCCACTTTTTTTTATGGTCATGGTATTTTGGTGCAGCAATTGAAATTCCAACTAATAGAATAATCCCAACTAGATAGAAGTTGGTACCAATGTAGTAGGGTATTGCTGTGACATAACTGACCATGTTTGGAGAGGATTGTAAAAAGACTTTGGAACTTTGATCTAGAAAAGCCAGTGAGGATTGAGACTTCTGTGAGAAGTTCTTTAGGAACTTTGGAGATTAGAATTTGAGAGCAGGCTCCTTCTTCCTCCCCCTTTCTCCCTTCTTCCTCTTCTCTCCCCTGCTTCTCCCCAATTAACCCCTTTTCATGGGAAAAGGGAAAGAATTTTGAGAGCAGTGCAGAACACGGTTGGTCACCTTGTGACATTTCAGAGGGAAGATTAAAGACTCTATCCAGGCCATTTTCTATTTTGATTTAAGATTCTGTAGTTCTGGTCAGGAAACTACATACTCCTCAAAGGAAAATGTACTAGAAGGATATTGCAATTTTTAACATCTATACACCAAACATAAAGGCACCCAGGTTAGTTAAAGAAACATTATTATAACTTAAGCCATGTATATCCGCACTGTTAGTGGGAAACTTCATTACCTGACTCTCACCAACAGAGAGGCCATCCAAACAAAAGCTAAAGTGAAAAGTGCCGGAGCTGACTAATGTTATAAATCAAATGAACCTAACAGATGTTTATAAAACATTTTACCTGAACACAAAAGAATATAATTTTCTAGGAACCTCATGTAACTTTCTCCAAAACTGACAACTTATTGGATACAAAGCAAACTGTTTCAGAAACAATAGAAAGCTTACAAACTCATTGGGAAATAAGTCACCATTAGGAATTAAAAAATGGTTATGAAAGAAATTTAAAACTTTCTAGAACTGAATGAAAGTGAATACACAATATACTCAAACTTGTGGGGCACATTGAAGGCAAGTGAATAGAACAAAGTGCTTATATAATAAAATTGGAGAGATCTCATAACAATACACCTCAGCACTCTAAAACAGAAAGAAGAAATCACACCAAAAGAAGCACCAAATGAGAAAAGATGTTTTTATTATCTATACATCTGATAGAGTGCTAGTATCCAAAAATGTAGAGAGCTCAAGAAATTACACATTAAGAAAACAAATAAACCAATTTTAAAAATGTATATAGAGGTTGCCCTAGTGCAGACACAGAAGCCAACCAGGTCACCTACCTCATAGTGTGTGCATGGGAGGTGGGTACCAATGTGATGCACAAATATGTGATGGAGAGATCAGAAAAATAGAAAGGCAGAGCAGGATGTGCACTGTGGAGAGAGGTAGAACTGGAGACAAGACAGTGGTGAGGACCAGGCTGATGTGAGTGACCTATGCTTACACCAATTGTCATATCTGTGTTCAAGGTCCTATTGCAGCTGTATGTTGTGTTCATAGTCTGTGCTTTCACCAGATACCATGTGGAAGTCCATGATCCATGCTCCTGGTGGTTGTGAAGAACAAGGAGGGTACTTTTGCTGTGATATACATGAGTGCAGGTGTTGTGGTTTGCCCTGAAGTTATCTGTATTTTGATGCTAATTCCACTGCCCCAAGGACAGCTGCCTAGTCAAGGACTCAGAACTCAGGTGACTTCACCAGAACCACCATCCCATTGAATGTGTAAAGTAGAGGTGAGGGGCAGGTACAGGATAGAAGGAGGCCTGTCATTGGAGGAGAAGGAAGGATGGGCAGGAGAGAAGTTTGAAGGAAGAGAAGAGAGGAGGAGAGAGGAGAGGGAGAGAGGGGCTGAGAAGCCTTGGCAGGACAAGATGGCAGGTGATGTTAAGATTCTGCTCTGTTTATTTACAGGTTGTTATTAATGTTCTCAAGGGAAGGATAGTACTGGGCTTTGTATGTTTAAGTGGGCAATTATATCTTACCAATTGGGTCAAAGATTATTGTGTTGTGTGTTCTTTTATGTGAGGGTTTGAGTGTAGGAAAGTGTGCGACTGGGATGTGTTTCCGCCAAGATATCTAGCAGATATCTTGGGGCATCGAGGTGCGGACCTAGCAGGGTAAAAGACAACTATACTCTTTCTATTTTATAGATTTTTACAACAACATGCAGGTGCATAGTTGAGAAAAAGAGACATGGAAGGCTTCTGTGACAACTTCTACCCCACCCCAACCCCTACCCTCCCAAAAAGTAGCAGGAAGCCATTACAAAGAATGCTTAAACTCTTATAAAATGTAATAAGGATCTTGAACTTAGCTCCCCACAATTAATGGCTTTTGGGGGTGGGGAGTGGTATGACTCAGTTCTATTTAAGGGGAAGACAACTGACAGTCTGACCGTGGTTTCTTGGGTATCTAGATAATATAAATTGGACTTGTTTTTCTTTTTCCTTTTTTTTTTATTTTTAATTTTTTTTGGGGGGGGGGAAAGGTCACAAGGGTGAGAGTGGACATAAAAGGGCAGGGAAATGACTGCGATCAGGTTATATGATGTGAAGTGCCCAAATATCCAATAAAAATATCATGTTGAAAAACTGTATACATCTAAAAAGAGGATCCTCAAAAGATGAAACTCAAATGGTTAGTAAACCAAGAGACATCTAGCATCCTTGGTTGTCAGAAAAATGCAAATCAAGACTACTTTGAGATTTTACCTTACATCTGTGAGAATGACTGAGAAAACAAGATAAGACAGTTATGGTATGAATGGGAGGATTTAATTGGGAGGACAATGGAACAGGCAGTTGAGCTAAGAGATATAGGGAGAAACACCTAAATGTAAGTGCCATTGGTGGGGTAGCATGAAAAACCAATACAGACTGAGACAAATGAGGGCATAGCCAACCATTGGATCACAGTCAAGGTTGGGGATCAATATGGAGGAGTTAGAAGAAAGACTGAAGGAGCTGTAGGGGATTGCAACCCCAGAGAAACAACAGTGTTGACTAACCCGGACCCCCTCAGAGCTCCCAGAGTTTAAGCCAATAACTAAGGAGCATACATGGTCTGATTCATGGCCCCAGGCATGTGTAGCAGAGGACTTCCCTGTATGACCTCAGTGGGAGAGGATGTGCTTAATCCTGTGGAAACTTGATGCCCCAGGAAAGAGGGATGCTGGTGGGGGTGAGGGGATGGTGGGTGAATGGGTGAGACAGCATCTTTTGAGAGGTGGGAGAAAGAGGTGAAGAACTTGGGGAGGAGGGACAGGGAAGAGGGGCAACTTTTGGAATGTAAATAAATAAATAATTTAATTAATTCATATATACATATTTATATATATATATATATATATATATATATATATATATATATATATATATATAGAGAGAGAGAGAGATGTTAAATCACCAAATAATGGGGGAGACAGAGCCCCCACTAGACATCCTATCAGAAAATGAAGTTTTCAATGCCAGGATTGAGTGACATCTAATTGTGTGTGTATCCAAAGAGGTTCCATGGGAACCCCCAAACAGCACAGCTTGTTGTCAAAACTATAGGTTGCTCTACACAAACCAATGGCAAGGCCCTAATGCTAAAGACAACACCTATGCAGATCATTGAACATGAAGAATTCCAGCTGGTGCCTACACAGAGAGCTCTCACCCCTGTATGCTACTTAGGCAAGTACTCTGCACGATTCCCAAAGGAGAGATATAAACACCAAACCAGCAACAGCTACTTTAATCTCCATGTCCTGCCTGCAAGATGTGCTTGTGCAATTGGTGGCACAATGCTGTAAAAGTGAAGTAATATTTAATTCCATTTAAGGCCTACTTCACAAGATGGAATCTATCCCCAGCACTACTTGGGTAACCAAAAACCTGAGACTAGATAGCCTAGGAGACCTAGGGTAATACCAAAAATTACTGTCCTACTAGAAGTACATAGTAATAAAATGACTACTAATGGTTTTCCGCTTCATGTATAGTTCAATGTCATGTTTAGTTATCACCAGCAAAGCTGGTGGGATCAAATGCAGAGACCCAAAGCCAGATAATATGTAGAGAGGGAGAGATCTTGGAACTTCATTGCAAAACAAAATGTCTCCATCAAATCCTTCCCCTGGGGGCTTATAGAACCCTGTGTAAGAAGAGCCGAAAAAAAGTGTCCTTTGGGTATATATTCTGGCTTTTAGTTTAGTGTTTCTATGGGATTGCTGAGTATGTGAATGACTGCATTTCTCAAGCTATTTCTTGTGCTTTTTCTTTTTTTCCCTTCTGTTTGTTGGTTTGTTCTGATATGTTAATTTTACTTTATCTTATTATGCTTTTCTTAATTATTATCCCTCGGAAGCCTGTTTGTTTTCTAATGAGAGACAGGAAAGGGATGGATCCAGATGGGAAGGAAAGTGGAGAGGAACGTAGAGGAATAGAGGGAGGGAAAACCATGTAATCAGAATATATTGTATGAGATAAAGAATCTATTTTCAAGGAAAGAGAAAGTTCTTTGTACATTTTATCAATCTATGTCATTTATGAGATAAGTTCCATGCCAGCATTTGCCTGGTCTGTAGCTTGACCCCCCAAAGATTCCCTGCACACAGCCTTCACAGAGTTTTATACACTGGAACGAATCTTAATTCTTGAAAGCAAAACCAATACTTTATATGATCAAGGTAACTTAGGACAGCAACTAAGACAAGACAAAAGATGTTAGCAGATTACAGATAAAGGAGCCACTTTATTAAAGTATAGGATGGAGGGGTGATCAAAAGGCTGACTGAGCAGCCCTGGAGTGAATGAGTATGATATATGAGCCTTTAAGGGCAAAGAACTACATTGTGATAGCTGTACTTGACTTGACATGACTGGTTCCTATGGAGCTGTGACTAACAATTCTGAAAATGCTCTGTAAACAAAGTAGCACTTTTTTGAATCCAAAACACATGTGTTCTGCGCTAAACCTAAAACTGTTCAAACATAAAGGGAAATAGAGACAAAAATATAGGAGAAGGGCCAGAGGATGGACACACACACACACACACACACACACACACACACACACACACACACACCACACACACACACACACGTGATAGACAGACAGATGAGATAGAGCCAGAGAGAGAAAGCAGTTAGGAACAGGCTCACGTAAGTTTGGAAGCTGAATCTCATTGGTCCCAAGGCAAAAACAAAACAAAACAGACTGATGGTGTTAGGAAGAAGGTATGGATGTGGGCAGGCTGCTAGCTGTTGGTTGGTTGCTGCTGCCTGTTGTTGCTCATGGTTTATGAAGTAGTTGTGTGCAAAGAAGAAACAACAACAAAAAAAGTAGAAATTAAATATCCTGATGGTGAATATCGAACTTGCCCCGAGCAATTTGAAACCCCCTAATCAGCAGGAATTAGTCTAATGATCACATTGATCCTTTCCTTTCTATCTTCTTTTTCTCTCCTACCCAACATTATAGGGCTGGAAAAAGAGAAGGGTGGAAAAAGGCAGAAACCAAAAAGTATTAAGCATTGGCTACAAGTGGCATCCAGATAGGGGGCTGGGCCCAAAGGGAAATTTGATTACAATGCCACAGAGAAAACAGGAGAGGATGAAGGGATGATTTTTTTTTTAAAGATGATGGCAAAAAGATAACTCCCACTTTGCTTCCTGAAGGGAGTTTTCTTTTTGTTCCTTTTTCATCCTATATTCTGTTTCAAAAATGTTGGGAGAATGGCTGAGCAGTTAAAAAACTGTGGGTGAGGGGTTGGGGATTTAGCTCAGTGGTAGAGCGCTTGCCTAGCAAGCGCAAGGCCCTGGGTTCGGTCCTCAGCTCAAAAAAACAAAACAAAACAACAAAACAAAACAAAAAAACCCAGAAAAACAAAACTGTGGGTGAAAATGGAAGGGCCCAAGAAACTATATATATACATGAAATGAAAAATCTCATTTATGAATATGTTCCAGAGTTGGCCATGCAACTGGAAAAGTTATGGGTGGAGTTCTTGGGAGGCAAGGAGTGCCAGAGGGAGAGCAGGGAACGGAAATGCTCAGTCCTGTTGACAGAGCAAGAGAGTGTGATTTTCCCAAAGGATGAAGGAGGGAAAGAAACCTGTGATGCAAGAGTGGGAGGAGGGGTGGCCCGGGATTA
This sequence comes from Rattus norvegicus, assembly GCF_021556685.1. Lineage (NCBI taxonomy): Eukaryota > Metazoa > Chordata > Mammalia > Rodentia > Muridae > Rattus > Rattus norvegicus. The sequence continues at coordinate 142,403,489 of NC_141540.1, forward strand.
CAAGATCACCATCAGCTTTCAGTAGTCATAGAGTCCTATGCCTGCTAATGGTGTGGAACTCAATTATGACAAGATAGGTTGGCATCCTATAGAAACGATGCATCTAAATCACTTTCGAGAGCCCATGATTTCATATGGGATGCACTCGCCTTATGTCAAACAAATTCTAAATAACAAACTACTCAAAATAGAATTATTCCCCAGAGCTAGAAGGGATTGTTGACAGCTATGCTAGAGGCTGGTCCGCAGTTGCAATGGTTGACATGGTAGAGGGAAGAAGTTGAGCATATTGAACAGTGAAATAGAGCAAGGGGTTAAATATAGTAAAGTATCAGTTGCTGGGTGAAGGGTGGTACTGTGATACACAAGAACATATTTGTCCTTCCCAGTCTGCTCCTCTGTCAGTAACATCATAATCTCCTGGGTTCATGACCAATGGCCTGGGAGAGAAAGTGAGGTGGGAACTGCCAACTGAGACCTCAGGCAGCAAATGTGCCTGGCCAAGAACAGACTTTCAGAAGGCAGGCTTCGGTGAGACAGCTCATTTAATTGGGGAATGGGGGTAGACAAAGGCTATTTAAACCTTTTAGAGATGAGTAGGGGATATGAAGTGAGTGTTCATCATTGGCCAGGCCCAGGGTGCTGGGGATGTCTCGTTTGCATAAGGAGAAAATCAAGGTGCTGCTGGGTAAGGGGAAGGAAGTTTAATCTAGCTACCCGCTAGATGACCTCCTTGGGTGTGGCAATGTTGAGGGGAAGACAGGACTACCTGCACCAGGACATGCAGGCCCAGGGCAGGGGGAGGAGGCAAGTTGTCCTACTCATGCCGATCTCAGGATTGGATAGACCTCAACACCACTCTACCTCTGGACTGGCTTCTTCCACTCCCATGGCTCTCTGGTCCCACTCAGATTCAATTTGATAGCACTACTCTAGGACAGTGATGCTTAGCAGCTTTAAGAACTTGGAACAAAGTTGAGCAGCCCTGGAAAAGGTCCACCTCATTTACAAAGATTATACTAGGCTCTGGAGAAGACATCATTGATTTATTTTCAAAGATTCATCTCAGCTAGGAAGAAAACCATATCAGACCCAGATGCAAAGCAGATGTTGTTAGAGTCCTTGGCACTTAAAAACGCAAATACTAAATGTGAAAAAGTTATTAGATCATTAAAGGTACAGGCAGCACCTATGGATGGTTGGATAAGTGATATGACCAATATTGGTTGTAATGTGTACCATTGATAATATCATAGGCCGTGCTATGGCTAGACGTCTCCAACATAAAATTTCGTGGTATTCAATCGCAGGAAGAACAGTCATTTGCAAAGAGACCGGGACCAAGCTGCTAAAGGCCTCAGATATGAAAATGTTCAGTGCTGTAATTGTGAGAAATACTGTCAGTTGCAACAAAATTGTGAACAAGGCTTCTCTAAAGGCAATGCTTTTTCTAAATATAAACCAGAAAGAAGGCCTAGGCTTCCAGGGATGTGCAGGTGATGTGTCAATGGTTACCACTGGTCATGAAAATAACTGTAATTCTAAAACAAATACCTTATTATCTTATTAAAAAGGCTCTGGCTATCCCTGTCCAAGAATGTTTCTACACCTGAATGCTTTGGGCAAACACAGTGATCTGTGGTGATAACGTCAGAGGGGTCTCACCACTAATTCCTAACAAAGGCTGTTAGCACGGAGGGGACACCAACAGCTGCAGACTCGTGTTCTCTCTGAGGAAGATAACTCATGTGGAAGGAACACTGAACTGACATTTGTTGACTATTTCAAAAGGGAGAGAAAAGCACAAAGGGAACATACATTAAATTTATTTATAATGAAGGAAATAAAGGCTCCCCCAAAAAGACTATCAATTTGAGAAGGAAGGAGCAGGTGAGGGTGTGAAGTGAGGAAGGGAGGGCAGGGCTGGATGGTGGAAAAAGAAGGGGTAAAGTGATGAAATTCAATGTATTTTAAAAGGTATTGAAATAAAATAAAAATGTGAACTTAAATGTGAACTACAGAATACTAACAAATGGAGACATATGCAGCTGGGAGAGGGAAAAGTAATGACACCTTGCATAGCAAAGCTACAGACTTTCTATATGACACAAATAGTAACAAAAAATACACATGGAAAGGCTTATCATTTATGGACCAGCTTTATTTAGCAATTACAACAAAGCAAAGAGCATCAAGAAAAGCAAAGACATCACATGAGCTCAGATTCTACCTCACAGGACCAGTGACTGGGCGGTCACAGTTACTTAAAAAAGGTTTAAGATGTTGAAAAATGGGGTTTCACAGGCCATTGGAAACTAATGAAGAGGTGCTCATTTCTTGAATAGGACCCAGACAATGATTTCAAGAATTAAAATGACAGAGACACCCTTTCACAGGCAGCCTCAGTGTTAGAGGTAGGGAGGCAGGAGCCTGGAAACCAAATACAGCATGAAGCACCAAGTGTGTGTGAATCATGATGTGAGCTCAGAGCATGACTATCAAGGGATGAGCAGTGGGGACAGACAGATGAGCACAAGGACACAATTTCCTCAGCACAAGAAGAGAGCAGAGGTTGGTGTCCAGCAAGGAGAAGGCCCTGAGCACAGGGTTCTGAGCACAGGGCTCTGCAGCCATGATATCTGGGATCAGGGTAAAGCTCTAAGAGACAGAATTCATGGCCTGTAGCTCTTCCTGGTGGAGGAGGTGGTGGTGTACTTGATGGTGGAAGAGCTGCCACCAGAGGAGCTGAGTCCACTGCTGATGCCTCTGCCACTGCCAGCACTGAAGCCACCTCCAATGCTGTGGCTACCACCATAGGAGAAGCTGCTGCCTCCTCCCAGGCCTATGCTGCTGCTGGCACCACCTGCACTGCCATAGCCGCTGGACATGGTGGACTGCACCATGGCTGTGAAGGAGGAAGAGGAAACCACAGATATGGTGAGCACAGTGTGACCAGCTGATGCAGTCACAAAGGATGGGAAAGTGGGGGCTGGTATGGAGGATACTTACAGATGTTGACTGGTCCAACGCCCTCACCATTCAACCTAGGAGAGGAAAGCAGCAAGTGAGAAATGGGCAGACATCATCTTAGACCCAATGGGAAACCTCAGTCTGGTGAAGATTCAGGGAGAATCCCTTAGAAAGAGCTTTTTGTGGCTGTGGTTTTGGTTTTTCTTTTTAATATTTCTTTACTGATTCTATGCATTTGAGTTCGACTGTTTTCAGATACTCAAGGAAAAGGTATTGGATCCCAGTAGAGACAGCTGTGAGCCACCCTGTAGGAGCTGAGAATTTCCCTCAGTAATTCCAGAAGAGCACTCAGTGCTCTTAAACACTGGCCCAACGCTCCAGCCCAGCAAACGGTTTCCTGAAGGGACCAGGGTGGCCACAGCCAGTGCTCCCTCCTCTCCTGCTCAGTGATGGCATCATGGAGGAGTCCTCAGGGATTGGAGTCCATACTCACCTGCACTCCTCTCCTTCCAGCAACGTCCTGTAGGTGGCGATCTCCACATCGAGGGCCAGCTTGACATTCATGAGGTCCTGGTACTCCTTCAGCAGCCTGGCCATGTCCTGCTTGGCCTTCTGCAGGGCGTCCTCCAGCCCTTCCAGCTTGCCCCTGGCATCCTTCAGGGCCATCTCCCCACGCTGCTCAGCCTCAGCAATGGCAGCTTGCAGCTTGGCAATCTGGGCAGAGACAGCAACAAAAGCAATTGTGGAGAGCGCATCTCTACAGAGCCTGAGCCACACCCATCGGTTTCCAGTGAGCAAGAGCTAGAGGACAGCAACAAGGCCAGTGTCCCCTCCATTTCTCTGAGTACCCACCTGCTTCTTCACGTGGTCGATCTCAGACCTCAGCCTCTGGATCATGCGGTTGATCTCAGAGATCTCCTGCTTGGTGTTGCGCAGGTCGTCCCCGTGTCTGCCAGCTGTGATCTGCAGCTCCTCATACTGAAGTCAATGGAAGAGAGAACATTTGTGTGACTGTCACATGCAGAAGCAAATCCACCTCTAAGTGTCACGCACTTTCGTGGATGAGTTGACTTTTCCTCATGAGAAGCTTTAGGAGACCTCAGACTCCATAGCTCCCTCAGGAAGAGAAAATGTTTTCTAGTGTCTCCTGAGGACTGGTGTTCAGAGAACAGCTCAAGCAGAGAAAGAGAGAGCATTGAACGCATTAATGGGAACTTTGGTTCTTCTCTATGTTCTTTATCATCATTCTATAACTCAAGTATAGTACATTTGCTGTGAGAACACCCCACGTTCTGTTCCATGGGACTTCAATACTAAAGTCAGAGACTTATGGAGTTCAGTGTGGGTCCCACACATCCTGATCTGCCTCTAACCCAGGACTCACTTTTGTCTGGTACCAGGACTCAGCCTCAGCCCGACTTCTCTTTGCAATTTCCTCATACTGGGCCTTGACCTCAGCAATGATGCTGTCCAGATCCAGGCTGCGGTTGTTGTCCATGGAGAGGACCACAGATGTGTCTGAGATGCGGGTTTGCATCTGAGACAGTTCCTGCAGAACAGAAAGTGACAGGGTCAGCTCTATTTGTGAGGATCCTATCAATTTATAAAGGATAAAAAAAAAAAATAACAGGACTGGGAAGGACGAAGAGAGAGAGAAGGGGAGAATTTGGGTGCTTACTGCCTCAAAAATAACTCTCAGGAAGTTGACCTCATCTGCCAGACTGTCTGCATTTCCTTGTAGTTCAACCTTTCTCATAAAGGCGGCGTCTACATCCTGAGGAATCCATAAACAACATGGAATGTGGTTAACTCTCTTGCCCAGACCACCACCTCTGTCTTCATGACAACCATTTCTTTGGAATGGCATGGACAGACAAGGCCATTTCTGTCCTTCAGGAGAGAAACAGGACCCTGTGATTAGTTAACTCACCTTCTTCAGGGTCACGAATTCATTCTCTGCGTATGAGTGCCTGTTGATTTCATCCTCATACCTACAAGAGGGAGGGTGCACCACATTGGAGCCATCAAACGGATGTGCCTCCAACCTAGATACCATTCTATAATATGTCCACATGTGGCTAAAAAGTGTTCTTTTATTAAAGAATTCATTCCTTTCCTGTCCTCCAATGTCCTATAACCCACCTTGGTCCAAGGCTTTTGCTCTCTCCAAATAAATTAGCATTCTCATCTCTGTTAGTATGATTTCTTAAGTCATAGAGCCCTTGTCCCTTGTCTACATTTGGGCTTCCATCGTTATAAAGTTGGGAGACTGGGTTCCTCCTTCCTCGTAACTCACTTGCTCTTGTAGTCCTCCACTGTGCCCTGCATGTTCCTCAGTTCTGAGTCCAGGCGACCCCTCTCTCCAAGGATGCTGTCCAGCTGTCTGCGGAGGTTGTTGATGTATTGCTCAAACAAAGTCTCCAGACCCTGACTCACGGTCTTGGTGCCCTGCTCCTGCAGCAGGGCCCACTTGGTGTCCAGGACCTTGTTCTGCTGCTCCAGGAACCGCACCTGGATGGGTGGAATGTAAGAGGAAGAAGTTTCAGTTTCCTCCTTCTGTGACGCCTTTACTAGTGTGTATGTCCTCTCAGGCTCTCTGACTAAACCCATTCAGTGTAGTTAGAACCTGGCCCTGGGTCTGGGACAAACAATCCAGACTGAAGCTCCTAACACCACCTCTCTAAGGAGTGTAGAGCTCTTTTGCAAGGCCCTGGCAGCCTAATGGTGTGTTGTTGGGGTGAACTTCAGCTTAATGAAGCTGGCATTGCTCCCCACAGAACTCTGTAGAGATAGAGTACAGTCATCTGTCCTGTGAGTCTTTAGGTCCTCTCAGTCCATTGGGATCAGACTCCTTTATGTGGCAACCTCTGGGGAGAGGAACTTTGACCCTGATTTCCAGAAGTAGGCCTAATGGTAGGGAACAAAAAACCAGGACAGAGGATTAACTAGGAACAAAGGCAACATCTGAGCCAAGCCTGAAGCCTCTTCCCTCCACCTCCGTTCAGCATTCAGTGCAGACACACAGGCTGCTCTAGGAAGCACCCAGTCTCACCTTGTCGATGAAGGAGGCAAACTTGTTGTTGAGGGTCTTGATCTGCTCCCTCTCCTCAGTCCTGACGCGCTGGATGGTGGGGTCGATTTGCAGGTTCATGGGTATGAGGAGGCTCTGGTTGATGGTGACCTCTTGGATGCCTCCAGGTGGGCAAACTGGGAAGCCGGCTCCCCCATAGCCACCACCAAAGCCAGCTCCAGCACCAAAGCCAAGGCTACCTCCAGCTCCTAATCCATAGCCGAAGCTTCCTCCGAATCGGCCGCCATAGCCTCCTCCAATGCCACAGCTGCCCCCTCCGATGGAGATCCTCTTGGAGCTGCCCACACCACAGAGACTCCTGCTGCCAAAGCCAGCTCCTCCACACACTGCACGGGAGCCACCACTGCCCCTGGAGCGGCACACAGACACACTGCTGAAGCCAGAGCGGGTGAGCCCTGGCAGTCTGGCTGAGCCCGCACTGAAGCCACGGTGGCTGGTTTGACTCCGGATGACGGTTTGGGTAGACATGGTTCTGTGAGATGAGAGGAAGCAGAGGAGAAGTGGAGAGAGGCAGGGCAGAGCTGAGGAGATGAATGTGCTGAGCTCCGGGCAGCGGCTTATATATGGTACACATGGTCTGAGCTGGGTCCTGAGGTGAGGTTGCTGAGTGGGTAGGGCAGGGCTTTACAGACAGTGAGGTCACACCTCGATTACTTGAAAATGTTATGAAATACTCAGGTTGCAGTTTTGCAGCAAAGACAGCTGCAGTACATGTTCTGACCTTCGTGAAAATACTCCTACACATAAAATATACAAATAAATGTAACAACAGAAATAATTGGTTTTTCTAGAACCTATTAAGCATTATTGACTTTAATGTTTTGATTGTTCAGTTTTGAAGATACATTTCATTCTTGTTCTATTTTAGTCATAGATCTTGAAAAATTCACTGTAATTTTTAGTTCTATATTTTTCTCCTCGTATGATTAAAAAAATTTGCATGGGTCTTTCGGCTGGATGAATAGTGTAAACCATGTGTGCACCTGGATCCCTTGGAGGTTGCAGAGTGAATCAGATCCCGTAGAGAGGGATTTGTGTGCTCCGAGTCATAGTGTGGGAAGTGGGAATTGAACCCAGGACTTCTGGAAACCAGACAGTGCTCTTTACCACTGACCCATCTTTCTGACCCCTCTGCTAGTACCTTCTGTGTCCAGGAATCCAGATCAGCTTTAATCCAGATCCAGTCTTTAGTGCATCAGCTGCTGCTTTTCCACTGAGTTACCTTTGCTTTCTCCTTGCTGCTGGCTGCTTTTGGAAGTCACTGTGTTTCCAACATCTTCTGTAAACTGACTTTCCTTAAATCACAAACTACGCAAGCCTTTCAAGTGTTGTGAACTGACAGAAGTTCTTGTAGGTAGCCCGGGCTTTTTGAGTCTCCGTACAGAAACTAAAAGTTTTCCTCTCAAGATCTGTGAAGAACTGTGTCAGGATTTTGACAAGGCTTGCACTGTATCTGTTCATTCCTTTGGTAGGACTTCTTTTTTGACTGTGTTAATCCTACTGACTCCCTAGCCTGGGAGGTCTTTTCATCCTCTGATGTCTCCTTCACTTTCTGACTTCAGCACCTTAAAGTTTCTATCGCAGGTGGGATTGGTCTTTTCCTCGGGATGGGTCTCAGGTTGGACCAGTCACTGCCTGGCCAATGTCTCATCTCTGCTCCTTCTTTGTCCACGCCCTTCATGTGGACAGCACACACTTGGGGTTGAAGCTTTTGTGGGTGTTTTGGTGTCCTTATCCCTCCACTGAGAGTCCTGCCTGACTACAGGAAGGAATGGGCCACTTCAGGCTCCATATCCCCCAGTGCTATGAGTCTCAGCTAGACTCACCCTCGTAGGCTTCCTGGAAGCTCCCCCAACCCAGGTCTCTGGCTTGTCCTAGAGATGTACCCCCCCTCATGCTCCACCTCCATTCCTGCCTGCCTCCACACTCCTGGTCCTCTCTCCCCTACTCTTCCTAGTCTGATCCCCTCCCTTCCTGGGGAGTTCTTCTAACACTCTGCAGGCTCCCATATGTCCAGTGGCCTTTGCCTTACTGAAGCATTTACATTTCTGAGGTCCCATTTACTAATTGTTCATGCTAGTGCCTGAGCTATTACTGTTCTGTTTTCCTTTTTTCCCCCCAGGAGGTTGTCTCTTGTATCAATGTGCTCAAGAATATTCCCTAATTTTCTTATATTAGATGTTGTGTATCTGGTTGTGTTCTTTGATTCTCTTGGACTTGAGTTTTGTGCAGGGTGATAAGTACAGATCTGATAGTTTTCTTCTATTCACAGAAATCCAGTTACAGCCACACCACTTGTTGAAGATGCTTTCTTTTATTCCATTGCATGGTTTTGGCTTCTTTGGCAAAAAATCGTGTATCCATAGGTGTGTGGGTTTGTTTTGGAGTCTTTGATTCATTTCCTTTGATCAGCCTCTCTGTTTCTATGTGAATAACCTACATTTTTACTACAATTGCTCTGTAGTAGAGATTCAAACCAGGGATTGTGATGCCTACAGAAGTTCATTTATTGTGCAGGATTGTTTTTAACTAGGCTGGGGTTTTTTCTGTTTTTTTGTTTTGTATTTCTATATGAAGTGAAAGTTGTTCTTTCAAGGCCTGTAAAGGCTTGTATTGGGCTTTTGATGGGAAGTGCATTGATCTGAAAATTGCTCTTGGTAAGATGTTTATTTTTACTCTGTTAAGCCTACTTATCCCTGAGTGTGGGAGACCTTCCCCTCTTCTAATGTCTTCTATAATTCCTTTCCTCAGAGACTTGAACTTCTTTTCATAGAGGCCTTTCACTTGCCTGTTAGAGATTTACCAAGATATTTTGCTGTATTTGTAGCTGTTGTGAAGGGTAATGTTTTCCTGATTTTTTTTCTTCTCAGCTTACTCATTTGTACAAATGTGGGCAACTGATTCTTTTTGTTTTTAATTCATTTTGCATCCAGTTACTTTGCTGAAAGTGTTTATCAGGTGTAGGAGTTGTCTGGTAGAGTCTTGGGGGTCACTTATGTAGACTATCATATCATTTCTGAATAGCAATACCTTGACTTCTTCCTTTCCAATTTGTACCCACTTGATCTCCATTAATTATCCTATTGCCATGGCTAGGACTTCAAGTCTTATACTGAATAGATACAGAGAGCAAAGACAGCCATGTCTTGTCCTTGATTTTACTATAGATGTTTTAAGTTTCTTTCCATTTAATTCGGTGTTGGTTGATGGCTTGCAGCACATGGCCCTTATTGTGTGTGTGTGCCTTGTACCCCTGATCTCTCCAAAACATGAGCAGGTATAGGATTTTATCAAAAAGCATTTTTAAGCATTGAATGCAATGATCATTCTATCTTTAAGCTAAATTTGCTATGTGGAGGATTACTTTGGTGGATTCTCATATGTGAAACCACCCTTGTATCCCAGGGATGAAGCCTACATGTTCATGGTGGATGATGTTTTCGATGTGTTCTTTGACTCAGTTTGCAATTATTACAGGGTATTTTACTCCAACGTTCATAAGGGAAATGGCTTTCAAATTCTCGTTGTTGAGTGTTTGTGTGGTTTGGGTATCAGGCTGACTGTGGCTTCATAGCATGAGTTTGGCAATATTCCTTCTGTTTCTATTTTGTGGAATAGTTTGAAGAGTATTGGTATTAGGTCTTCTTAGAAAGTCTGGTAGAATTCTATGGTAAAACCATCTGGCCCTGAAAACCATCTGGCCCTCCCCTTTTTGGGGTCATGGATGGTAGATTGAGACTTTTAATGGCTAACTGTATTTCCTTAGAAGTTATAGGACTATTTGTATCGTTTACCTGATCTTGATTGATCTTTGGTAAGTGGAATCTACCAGAAAATTTTCATTTTATTGAGATTTCCCATTTTTATGGAATAAGGCCTTTGAAGTAAGACCTAATGTTTCTTTCAATTTCCCTAGTGTCTGTTGTTATGTCTCCCTTTCATTTCTGATTTTGTTAATCTGGATATTGTCTCTCTGCCTTTTAGTTACTTTGCTCAAGGTTTGTCTATCTTGTTGATTGTCTCAAAGAATCCTTTCTTGCTTTTGTTGATTCATTTTATTGTTCTCTCTGCTGCTAATTTATTGATTTCAGATCTGAGTTTGAGTATTTCCTGCAGTCTACTCCACTTGGGTGTTTTTGATTCTTTTTCTTCTAGAGCTTTCATGTATGCTGATAAGTTGCTAGTATGAGATCTGTCTGATTTTCTTACAAAGGCATTATTGCTATGAAATTTCCTCAGCAATAATTTCATTGTGTTCTGTAAGTTTAAGGAACCTGGACCTTCTTTTTCACCAAATTCTAAAAAGTTTTTAATTTCTTCATTTATTTCTTCTATGAACCAGTCGTCAGAGAATAGAGAGTTGTTCAGTATCCTTGACTTGTAGGCTTCCTGTTGTTTCTGTTGTTGTTGAAGTCTACCTTTAATCCATGATTATCTGATAAGATGCAAGGGTATATTTCAATTGTATTGTATCCATTTAGGGTTGCTGTGGGACCAATAATATGGTCAATTATGGAGAATGTTCCATGAAGTGCTGAGAAGAATGTGTATTCTTTTGTGTTTTGGTGAAATATTCTGTAGATATCTTCAGGTCCATTTGATTCATAATGTCTTTAGTTGCATTACTTGTCTGTTTAGTTTCTGTTTTGATAAACTCTGATCTGTTAAGTAGGGTGTTGAACTCTCTCACCAGTAACGTGTGGGGTTTGTTGTACACTTTAGGCTTTGGCCACGGTTTTGTTTTGTATGTTTGTTTGCTTTTTACAAAAATAGTTGCCCTTGAATTTTGGGCAAATATGTTTAGAATTAAGAAGTCAACCTGGTGGATTTTTCCATTGATGAGTCTAAGTGTCCTTCCTCATCTTTAATAATTGCTTTTGTTGAAAGTCTGTTTTACTAGATATTAGAATGGCTACCCCAGTAACTAATTTTTTTCAAGAGCTATCGTTAATTATGGTTTTTAAATGTTTTGACTTCCCTCCAATGCAACCACCCACCACAGGTAGAGGAAAAGGAAGGATGTGGGGGAAGAGAATCTGTTTAGAAATGGGGTTTTGTTTTTGTTTTTGTTTGTTTTGTTTTTTGGAACAACTCCCACTTCTTTTGTCAGGGACTCAGCACTTCAATTTTCAGGTCAGCAGAGGCGGCTTGAACTACGTGTAAACACTTCTCAGATATACAAGAAGTCCAGTTCAGTGGAGTCAGGATAGCAAATATAATTCAGCAGCAGTGGCACTGCGTAGCACAGTCAGCCAAGCCTCAACCTTGGCCCAAGTCAACAGGAGGCACCATTGGAAATGCCTGACGTTCTCAGCGATACGTCTCTCAGTGAAGTGAGGATCAGCAAAGAAGCAAGACCAACAAGCGTTGCACAACTTTCTCCATATGGAAGTCTAACCCAACCTCTGTCATGTCTGTGAAGTAGTGTTTATACTCCCTCTAATCATCATGTGTCCTCCTAGGTCTTGCTTCAGCATGGGAGTCTGTCTCAGCCAACATCAATCTGCCAAACAGCCTGACTCCATGGAAGCAGCAAGAAACTATAGCATACAACCATAAATTTTTTGGTCTTTTTTGATATGAAGTCATAACAAATAGAGCTAAATTAAATAATGTAAGGCTGACCAATATATGTGTGTACCATTACCATAAAATCCTTCATCGTGCTTCCTTTCATGTACTGATTTTAGTAAGACATCCTTTCATATGTGTCTGCTTCAGGAAAACACTCCAATTGTTTACCCAAACAAAATACCATCCAACACTTTCCAAAGAACTCTTAAGTTTCCCGTTTATACTCTAGTTTCTTTCTTGGATCCATTGGCTTGGGAAATGTTTTTCAAGATCTTTACTCTGAGGTAAAGTCTACCTTTGTGCTGAGGTGTGTTTCTAATATCCAGCAGAATGGTGGAGCCTATTTATGCATCTACTATGTTAGCCTGTGTCTTTGTATTGGGGAATTGAGTTCACTGATGTTGAGAGATATCAGTAACAAGTGATTGTTAAATATTGTTATTTTTATGTTGGTCTTGGTGGGGGTGGTGCTGGTAGTAATGGTAGTGTATTGTGTGTTTGTATGATTCTCCTCTTTTTGTTTTGCTGTTGAGAAATGATAGATTTCTTGTTTTCTTGGATGTAGTTACCCTCCTTGAGTTGGACTTTCCCTTCTAGTATCCTCTGTAGGCCTAGAATAGTGGAAACACGTTGTTTAACTTGAATTTATTGTGAAATATCTTGCTTTGTCCACATATGGTATTTGAAAGTTTTGCTGGGTCTGATATTTTTGATCTCTTAGATTCTGCAAGACCTTTTCCCAGGGCCTTCTGGTTTTTTAGAGCTTCTGTTGAGAAATCAGGTGAAATACTGACAGTCCTGACTTTATTTGTTACTGAGGCATTTCTACCTCTGATTGCATCTAAGACTCCAAAGATAGAACCCATGGCTGGTATTTAAACAGCTAAAAGCAGGTGACTGCCTCAGTCACAGGCCTTAGGGGAGAAACTAATACTATGATTTGCTATGGACATGGTAATAAGCTGTTCATTAAGTTATTAACTTTAAGATTAATTCATGTCTCAAACCAAACCAGAGAAACGTATTCTATTTCAGATAATGCTTAATACAGACACCCACAGCTAGTCATCTCTTAGAGAGCAAGGGACTGTGAAATATTCAGCTCTAAGTGAAACTCTATATCACAACTCCTCAATATTCACAAGGCTCAGCTATCATTGCAGAGAAGAGAGGTAAGATTGTAATAGCTAAAATTTATGAATATTTCTATCAGAAACATGTTTGCTCGACGTAATAGGACCATTGTACACATGATAAGAGCGCAGCAGTTGGGCTAATCTTCTTGCACATTGCCCCAAGTAGTCCTGTCTCTATTTCCAGAAGGATAGAATACTGTGTGGGCCACCATAAGAGTCCACTTTGTGAACTTAATAGTCATGCAACTGAACCACAACTACAGCCCCTTTATATTTTACATTTACATTTTCATTTATTTCATATGTAATGCACACATACTACATGATTTAAATTTTATTTAACCCACTCTACACATGGTCCTGTTGTGCTCTTTTCTATATACTATTTTCCCTGTCAGTGATTTTTCTGTTATCTCCCATGTATGCACTTGTCATAAGAAGGCTTAGATTTCAGATATGGAAACTATTTTTGTTTATGTTGAGGAATTCTGGGAGAGAGTGAAGAGAAACCAGGGTGGGAAGCTTCCAGTGCTGTTAGCAGAGCAGTGAACATTGTAACAAGCAGAGATTGATGCCTACGGCTTCAGAAACAGCAGCAAACCAAGGAAAACATCTATTGGTCTGTGTACTTGTGGGTCAGATGCTGGATGATATTTGAGGGGACAATGTGCTGAAGGAGTCCTGCGAAGGATTCAAGCAGAAAACCTCACACTAGAGCTGAGGTTGACCTGCTCTCTCAGGAGTTAAACCAGGAGTGAAACTAACACACCTGGTCAGCCTCATGCAAACCAAAATACTGTGCATATCCATGATGGGGGACTAAATGTATTAGAAGGAAGACAATAATATCGTGATGCATGTACAATTTATAAAATGAGAATCTCAGGTTTGAAAGCGTCTGACCTCCCTGATTTTGACTAGCTTGTGTGTTTGCAGTATTTCCTAGTTGTAGATGTTATTGTTGGAATGCTTAGCAGCGCCTGAACACTTCCTTGACTTTCTGCTGTCTTTTTAGAGCATTTTTCCAGAAATGCTATTTCAGGTCAGAAGGAGGAAATGTTTCCTGCAATTGTGGCTGCATGTCAGGCAAGTTTCTTCATCATGGAGGAAACTTTTACTCTAAAACAAATGCCTTATTCTCTTGTCAAAGCCCTCGCGGTTGCTGTAAGCTTCTCCACCCACATGCAGTGGCTCTGTGATCTGCTGGTGATCACATCAGAGGATCCTCCCTGTTAATTCCTCCTAAGGGCGGCTAGGAAGGAGGGTCCGGTCACAGCTGGAGATTATGTTCTCACTGAGAGAAAGCTACTCATGGGGCAAGGCAAGCTGAACTGACATTTGTTGAAAATCTCTAAAGAAAGGGAGTTAAACACCTTGGAAATGGATGCATTAAAATTATCCATAGGTAAATGAAGGAAACAAAGGCTCCACCAAAAGTCTTTCGATTCGAGAGTGGAGGAATAGGTGAGGGTTTGGAGAGAAGACATTTTGGATGGACTAGTGCGTGGAAACTTAAGGGGGAATGTGATGAAATACTGTTTTATTTAAAAGAATATTAAAATAAATTTAAGGTGTGAACTTAAACAGCAATGTGTGAACAAATGGAGACATACACGGCTAGCACAGGGAACCGTGAAGGCACCTTGTCTAGAAAGGCCACAGATTTTGTGTATACAAAATATTGACAACAAAAATGCACACACAAGAGGTCATTGTTTATAAATCTGCTTTATTTAGCAAATATAAGGAAACAAAGAGCATCAAGAAAAGCAAAGACATCACATGAGCACAGATTCTACATCACAGGACCAGTGACTGGGCAGTCACAGTTACTTACAAAAAGGTTTATGATGTTGAAAAATGGGGTTTCACAGGCCATTGAAAACTAAAAAAGAGGTGCTCATTTCTTGAGTAGGACCCAGACAATGATTCCAAGAATTAAAATGACAGAGACACCCTTTCACAGGCAGCCTCAGTGTTAGAGGTAGAGAGGCAGGAGCCTGGAAACCAAATACAACATGAAACACCAAGTGTGTGTGAATCATGATGTGAGCTCAGAGCATGACTATCAAGGGATGAGCAGTGGGGACAGAGAGATGGGCACAAGGACACAATTTCCTCAGCACAAGAAGACAGCAGAGGTTGGTGTCTAGCAAGGAGAAGGCCCTGAGCACAGGGCTCTGAGCACAGGGCTCTGCAGCCATGATGTCTGGGATCAGGGTAAAGCTCTTAGAGACAGAATTCATGGCCTGTAGCTCTTCCTGGTGGAGGAGGTGGTGGTGTACTTGATGGTGGAAGAGCTGCCACCAGAGGAGCTGAGTCCACTGCTGATGCCTCTGCCACTGCCAGCACTGAAGCCACCTCCAATGCTGTGGCTACCACCATAGGAGAAGCTGCTGCCTCCTCCCAGGCCTATGCTGCTGCTGGCACCACCTGCACTGCCATAGCCGCTGGACATGGTGGACTGCACCACGGCTGTGAAGGAGGAAGAGGAAACCACAGATATGGTGAGCACAGTGTGACCAGCTGATGCAGTCACAAAGGATGGGAAAGTGGGGGCTGGTATGGAGGATACTTACAGATGTTGACTGGTCCAACGCCCTCACCATTCAACCTAGGAGAGGAAAGCAGCAGGCAAGTGAGAAATGGGCAGACATCACCTTAGACCCAATGGGAAACCTCAATCTGGTGAAGATTCAGGGAGAATCCCTTAGAAAGAGCTTTTTGTGGCTGTGGTTTTGGTTTTTCTTTTTAATATTTCTTTACTGATTCTATGCATTTGAGTTCGACTGTTTTCAGATACTCAAGGAAAAGGTATTGGATCCCAGTAGAGACAGCTGTGAGCCACCCTGTAGGAGCTGAGAATTTCCCTCAGTAATTCCAGAAGAGCACTCAGTGCTCTTAAACACTGGCCCAACTCTCCAGCCCAGCAAACGGTTTCCTGAAGGGACCAGGGTGGCCACAGCCAGTGCTCCCTCCTCTCCTGCTCAGTGATGGCATCATGGAGGAGTCCTCAGGGATTGGAGTCCATACTCACCTGCACTCCTCTCCTTCCAGCAACGTCCTGTAGGTGGCGATCTCCACATCCAGGGCCAGCTTGACATTCATGAGGTCCTGGTACTCCTTCAGCAGCCTGGCCATGTCCTGCTTGGCCTTCTGCAGGGCGTCCTCCAGCCCTTCCAGCTTGCCCCTGGCATCCTTCAGGGCCATCTCCCCACGCTGCTCAGCCTCAGCAATGGCAGCTTGCAGGTTGGCAATCTGGGCAGAGACAGCAACAAATGCAATCGTGGAGAGCGCATCTCTACAGAGCCTGAGCCACACCCATCGGTTTCCAGTGAGCAAGGGCTAGAGGACAGCAACAGGGCCAGCGTCCCCTCCATTTCTCTGAGTACCCACCTGCTTCTTCACGTGGTCGATCTCAGACCTCAGCCTCTGGATCATGCGGTTGATCTCAGAGATCTCCTGCTTGGTGTTGCGCAGGTCGTCCCCGTGTCTGCCAGCTGTGATCTGCAGCTCCTCATACTGAAGTCAATGGAAGAGAGAACATTTGTGTGACTGTCACATGCAGAAGCAAATCCACCTCTAAGTGTCACGCACTTTCGTGGATGAGTTGACTTTTCCTCAAGAGAAGCTTTAGGAGACCTCAGACTCCATAGCTCCCTCAGGAAGAGGAAATGTTTTCTAGTGTCTCTTGAGGACTGGTGTTCAGAGAACAGCTCAAGCAGAGAAAGAGAGAGTATTGAACGCATTAATGGGAACTTCAGTTCTTCTCTGTGTTCTTTATCATCATTCTATAACCCAAGTATAGTACATTTGCTGTGAGAACACCCCAGATTCTCTTCCATGGGTGTCCAATATTAAATCAGAAACTTATGGAGTCCAGGATGGTTCCCACACATCCTGATCTGCCTCTAACCCAGGACTCACTTTTGTCTGGTACCAGGACTCAGCCTCAGCCCGACTTCTCTTTGCAATTTCCTCATACTGGGCCTTGACCTCAGCAATGATGCTGTCCAGATCCAGGCTGCGGTTGTTGTCCATGGAGAGGACCACAGATGTGTCTGAGATGTGAGTTTGCATCTGAGACAGTTCCTGCAGAACAGAAAGACATGAGGTCATCTTTGTCTTTGAAGACCACTGAGGTCCAATGCTTTACGTGGAAAAGAAAGAAAGAGTGGAGAGGGGAGAGAAGCTGGGGAGATAAGGGCTCTTACTGCTTCATAGAGAGCTCTCAGGAAGTTGATCTCATCTGTCAGACTGTCTGCCTTGGCTTGCAGTTCAACCTTGTTCATGTAGGCAGCATCTACATCCTGAAGAAACCATCAACAACATTAGAATCAGGTCAACCCTCTTAACCTCACATCTGTCTTCTCATTCACCTCTCTCTTAAAGACCTTTCATTATTCCTCTGGAATGGCCTGGACAGGCAAGGCCATGTCTGTCCTTTAGGAGAGAAAGCCCTCCCTGTGATTGGTGAGCTCACCTTCTTCAGGGTCACGAATTCATTCTCTGCTGCTGTGCGCCTATTGATTTCATCCTCATACCTACAAGAGGAAAGGTGCATCACGTTGGAACCAGTTCGTGTATGGCATCAATGGCGGCCCCTCACACAGATGCCATTTCTATCACATATCCAATTGAGATTAAAAGGTGTGTTTTTATTAAATACTTCATTCCTTTTCTGTCCCCCAGTGTGCTCTAACACACCTTGGTCCAAGGCTTTTGCTCCCTCCCAATAAATTATAACTTTCCTCTGTTAGTATGATTTCTTAAATTATAGAGCCCTTGTCTACATCTGGACTTCTATCTTTATAAAGTTTGGAGACTGGATTCTTCCTTCTTTGTAACTCACTTGCTCTTGTAGTCCTCCACTGTGCCCTGCATGTTCCTCAGTTCTGAGTCCAGGCGACCCCTCTCTCCAAGGATGCTGTCCAGCTGTCTGCGGAGGTTGTTAATGTATTGCTCAAACAAAGGCTCCAGGTTCTGCCTCACGGTCTTGGTGCCCTGCTCCTGCAGCAGGGCCCACTTGGTGTCCAGGACCTTGTTCTGCTGCTCCAGGAACCGCACCTGGATGGGTGGAATGTAAGAGGAAGAAGTTTCAGTTTCCTCCTTCTGTGACGCCTTGACTGGTGTGTATGTCCTCTCGTGCTCTCTGCTTAAACCCATTCAGTGTAGCTAGAAGCTGGTCCTGGGTCTGAGACAAAGAATCCAGATTGAAGCTCCAAATACCATCTCTCTAAGGAAGGCACCTTGCAGGGTGATGGGAGCCAAATGTGACTTTTTATATTGTGTGGCAGCTTTAGTAGAACTAGCATTGCTCTCCATGTAGATGGAGTGCTGTCATCTGTCCTGTGAGTCTTTAGGTCATCTATGTCCAAATGTATCAGACACCTTTATGTGGCAACCTCTGGAGGAGAGGAACTCTGACCCTGATTTCCAGATCCCCATGTAACTGAAGGGAGCACAAACAAGACAGAGGATCAACTAGGAACAAAGGCAACATCTGAGCCAAGCCTGAAGCCTCTTCCCCCCACCTCCGTTCAGCATTCAGTGCAGACACACAGGCTGCTCTAGGAAGCACCATGTCTCACCTTGTCGATGAAGGAGGCAAACTTGTTGTTGAGGGTCTTGATCTGCTCCCTCTCCTCAGTCCTGACCCGCTGAATGGTGGGATCGATTTGCAGGTTCATGGGTGTGAGGAGGCTCTGGTTGATGGTGACCTCTTGGATGCCTCCAGGTGGGCAAACTGGGAAGCCGGCTCCCCCATAGCCACCACCAAAGCCAGCTCCAGCACCAAAGCCAAGGCTACCTCCAGCTCCTAATCCATAGCCGAAGCTTCCTCCGAATCGGCTGCCATAGCCTCCTCCAATGCCACAACTGCCACCTCCGACAGAGATCCTCTGGGAGCTGCCCACACCATAGAGACTCCTGCTGCCAAAGCCAGCTCCTCCACACACTGCACGGGAGCCACCGCTGCCCCTGGAGCGGCACACAGACACACTGCTGAAGCCAGAGCGGTTGAGCCCAGGCAGTCTGGCTGAGCCCGCACTGAAGCCACGGTGGCTGGTTTGGCTCCTGATGGTGGTTTTAGTAGACATGGTTCCTTGTGCTGAGAAGGCTGGGATGTGGAGATATGGCAGGGCAGAGCTCAAGAGATGATTGTGTTGAGCTTCAGGTAGTGGCTTATATATGGTACAAATGGGCTGGGCTGGGTCCTGAAGGTGAGCTTGCAGAGTGGGTAGGGCAGGGCTTTACAAATAATGAGATCACCCCCAAGTTCTAGAAAGGCATGATACATGAAGATTGCTTTTGGATTCCTTTAGTCACGGAGCAAATTCTCCTGCCTTCCAGCCTTGACTTGATCCAAACACAATGAGCCTGGACGTAAATTCTCTTAAGTCATGAGTTAGTCATCTTCTCAAACAAAAGACACAAGGAGCTGATCTGTGATAATTGTCCCTTCCTCTGCCCATGTAGACACTCCCTGTGTGCCCCCTCACCACACAAGTTTTCCCTTCCACCTGCTTCTCCCTCCCCAGCCACTAAATCTCTCCCTGAAGTCACACTTGCATTTGTCCAACATCCCAATCTAGAAATTGCCTGCTGCTCGGAACTAATTGTCTAGCTCTCGGCTGCCCTTTCCGATGGTCTGAGATGGCCAGGAGGCACTCAATGCCCATGTAGTCCTCCTCTCTAAGGTATAAGAGTAGAGCAGTTGATCCTTTCCCACTGTAAGACTGGCATTGTCTGTGTCTGAAGTGTTCAGCTTCTCTTGACTTTTCCCAGAGGACAGAGGCAGACAGCACCTGACCTCTGTAGTTGCTCTGCCCCAGCTGGCGCCTCCCTCCCAATATTTGCTTTCCCATCAGTCTGATTCTTCAGTAAAGTAGTCATTCCACATTCACATTCACAGACACTGTCCTCTGCACTGTGTTACAATGTTTCCTTAGCACTTAAACCCTAGAGGCCCAAATAATCAGGACCACAGGTTCCCAGACTTTCTTGGAGCTTTTCTTTTTTTAACCATCTATTTGGACACTTCTTAGGGATCGCGAATCAGAAAATACTAGTAGGGTGTGCAGAGAACGCTGAGGGGCCTAAAAGCCAGCAGTGAATCACTGCGATGTGCCCTTACAGGTGTGGTGATTTCACAAGTTATATCGTGATTTATTTTTCTAGTCTTGCTTCCTGAAAAGCCAAGTTTGAAAGGAAAGCTTGCTCTCCAAGGGAGTGAGGTTCTACTTTTTCCAGTCTACGTGTTAGGAACCATGCGTGAGGGAAACAGAACAATTCTAGGTGTGGTGTTCTCTGAGAAGATGCAGCTAGAGAAGCCACTGTGGGAGGAAAGGCTAGCTCCCACACTGAGCAGAGTCTGAGTAAGGTCCTGTTACTGTTTTGAATTCAGTTGCAGTTCTCAGACATACTAGGACCCAGCATCCAGGAACGTAGGAAGCTCCCTACCCATCAAAGGTGCTAACTCAGCGTCTGGCAGGAAAGAGATACCTTCCTCAGACAACGGAAACAGCTGCCCTCCCTCCACCCTGTTGCACAATTCTTCGCCAAGAATGTGCTTCCACCCAGTTCTGGGAAACAAGTGTCCTTGTGGGTTGGAGCTCTGATTCTCTACTCTCCCCGGTGAGGGGCTGAAGGTGTGGTGGGGCTGCTAGGTGAGGAAGCCAGGTAGGTGATGCATCACGTGGCTTCCCACTTCCCTAGTCTGTGGCTATTTCAGTGTCTGTAACTGCTCCACACCATGCCAACCAAGACTGACTCGCAAAGCCAGGAGAATTCACTCTACATTCCTTCGTGGAGATCCTTTGCCAACCCCTGGTACAGAGCTTGAGTCCTGGGGTCAGACAGAACAGGTTTCCATGTGTTCAAATGCAGACCGCTGAACCAACCCTTCATGCTTACTTTTATGCCCATAAACAAGATGGGAACTGGACCTACCTCAGTGTCATGAAGCTGGGGTGAGAAAGTTCCTTCCCATGAAGGTCCTGGTGTAGCATCTGACACAGACGTTCTCAATGGGGATGAGCTACTATCATTAGAAAAAGGGAGCATGAAGGAGTGTGATGTATAGAAATCCAGAAACTTCGGGAACTGGATCACAGGTACAGTGTATAATGTGTAGGGGGTGGAGGGAGGGGTCTTTGGAAGACAGTGGGAGAATCAAAGCCATGATTGCAAGTTTGTGCCGTATTTACCGTGGACCTGGAAACCACATGTAGGAGAATGTCCCTGTGTCTGCCAGATATGCAGCTGACAAAGATTCCTGCAGAAGCTGTGTTGTGTGGACAGAGAACGTGGGTGTGGCACAACCCTAGTAGTCTGCGTTCCCTCCTTTGGAGCCGGGATACCTGCTCGCCTTTACTGGGTCTCTGTCTCTACATGTGCAGGGACATGCTACCACTGACCAGCACAGGCAACTACATCACTTTGTATTGTTTTTTTAGAGTGGTGTCCTCAAATAAAGTATGTCCTTTAGTTGCACCAGGAACCTCACTTTTAGTCCTCGAGCCCATCGAAGTTTGGGCTTATATCTGACTTCAGGCTTGGCATGTGCTCCCAATGGCACTAGAAGTGTAAAGTGCCATTTGGTTTCCAGACACAATCTTTCCTGTTGGTTGGTGGTTAAGGCATAATTCTCATGTAAAATCCCATCAGTGGGCCGAGTGTTTGAGTGGTTCCCTTAAGCTGGCGGCTGTACGATGTCTTTACTGGTGGGTTAAGTAGGATAAAGTAATTCTGTTGAAAATATTTAATTCAAATTTTCTTAGTCAACTGCTAGAGAGCTCTCTGAGCACCAGTTCTGGGGGCCTTGTCTGAGAGGGCTCATGGGCAATGGTGAAGGCTTTAAGACTGAGAGGAGGCTCCGGGAAGAAAGAACATACATAGACACATGCACGTGTGCATGCACACAGGCACACGCGCGCGCACACACACACACACACACACACCAGGAGCTCCATTTCTGATTATTCTCAAACCCACAAGCCTTCAAGGATAAGCTCATACTTGACTCTGATTGGTCCTTCATGCTCTCACACTTGGTTCTCACTGGCCCTTCGTGCTCTCACACTTGGCTCTCATTGGTCCTTCATGCTCTCACACTTGGCTCTCTCATTGGTCCTTTGTGCCCTCATTGTCTGAGAGTGCCCTGTTGAGTTTCAGAACTGAGCTGTTTCTCTGTCTTCCTAGACTCCAGTCTTTACCCCTTCCTTAAGGCAAACAAACAAACAAAGAACAAAAACCAGGAGCTCACTATGTAACCTTGGTTGATCTAAAGCTGTAGAGACCAGGCTGGCCTTGAACTCACAATACTGGGATTAAAGGCCTGTGCCAACACACCTGACTTCACCCCCCTGCTTTATCATCCATGGGAGTTCTAGGCAGTAGGGACTCCTGAATGGATAAAGACTTGCCTGAGCTCTCCCTGGTGGCCCTGAGTCACGCTCCACAGTGTCACCCCAAGCAGTTCTGTTTCCCAGAGGAGTCGGGTGAGGACCTTTCATAATAAGATGAGAACAAAGGGTGATAGTTCAGGCAAATATGTGGGGGAGAAGCATTGGTATGAGTAACTCAATGGCAGATGCCTCCTCCCTGGCAAGCCGCTGAAGCCAGTCTCTTTTCTGTGCTGGAAGAGAGTCCAGCCCGCAGCTGCCTCTGGCGGCCATGGAATGTAGAATGCCCAGTTCTTGGCCAGATGGTAGCCTGCACTGCTCACTTTGTTCCCAGCACAAAGGTGGGTGAGAGGGAGGTGTTGAAGCCTGGGCTCAGGGAAAGTCGCCTCAAGATGATTTGCCTTGTCTTTCTGCCTCCCCGGGTGGAGCCCGTCAATGACCATGGAAAGCTTAGGACTAAGCACATAATCCCACAAACCACAGGGCAGATGATGCTGTTCCCAGGGAATCCCACAGCCAATCCTACAGGAGTATCCAAGACAAAGAAATACACATACAGCTGCAGGCATGTGTGAGCACAGCTCAGCAGCTCCAGGGGTGGGACGAGCAGGTTGCTGTTACATACCAAGGGTATCAGACGTCACAACACCAGATACACACTAAACTTCAGTCTCCTTGTAGTAGAAACCACACACCCAACTACCACACACACACACACACACAAACAGAGAGAGAGACAGAGACAGACAGACAGACATACGCACAGAAAGAGACAAAGAGAGACAGAGACAGAAAGAGACAGAGACAGGCAGACAGATGGCAGACACAGACAGACACACACACACACACACATACACAGAGACAGACACAGACAGAGAGACACAGAGAGAGAAAGAGACAAAGACAGATACACACACAGAGACAGACACAGAGAGACAGACACAAACATACACACAGAAACAGTCAGACATACACAGAAAGACACACACACACACACACACACACACACACACACACACACACACACTTTTTTTTGCTTAATTTTCTAATCAAGCCAGGTTACATACCAAAAAACCTGAGTAGATCCTACTACGACTGAAGAAGTCTCTGTTTTCCAATGAGATGTGGTTCTGTATCTGGTCAACGGAGGAGTCAATATGTCACTGCAGAGGCATTTCCCACAGTGCTTCATGAGACATTTGGTCCCAAGCACCAAGCTACCTCTGAACTGTGATTCCTAAGTCTCCAGATGTTACCCACTGGGATTTTGAGGCTGGGATGGGGCCTGGACCCCTTCTTTACAAAGAAGAGAGATATTGTGACTTCCATTTTCATTGCCCAAAGTAGCACACTACAAGAGGGGTCTGGGATGTACTGAGGACACTTGTGCACCTGCAGGACTGATAACTGCCCGGTGCCATGAGGGGGTACACAGGCCTGTAAAACATAGAACTTTCTCTGATCATTCTCTCATGGATTGATTTTGGCACATGTTCGTAGAGAACCTTGTTACAGGAGAAACATTTTGAAAGTGTTCTGGTTCCGGTTTTGTTTTGTTTTTTTAATTCACTTTGTTCCTATGATAGAGTGAATGTTTAGAGCATTAAGAAGGGCAGACTTGGGTGCGGGATTGAGAACATATTTGAAAGGAAGAGACAGCATGTGACTTGTCTGGTTGACACGGAGAAACTAGTTGAAGGGATACTATATCTTGATCTAAGGTAAGAAGAGATACTGGAGATTTCAGAGACTGGGACAGTAGAAAGGGACAGCTGAGTGACAGGACCAGCCCAGGGTATACCTGGATGGGAGGGCCAGGAATCCTACGGGAGGCACCTGGATGGGTGGGCAGGGACCCTAGGTGAGGTGACAAGCAATTTCTCTCGTATGTACGTCCAAGATTAAAATCAGCCAAGCCAGGGTTCAGAGGGGAAAGGACGATCTCCAAGCTGAGTGCTCCTCTGTGTCCCTCTAATTCTTACTTCATTTGTACTCTGTCTCCTTGGTTACCACTACAGGACCAGCTTTACCACATTGTGTGGCTTTCAAAAATGTAGTGGGTGGGGGAGTGGGGGTGGGGTGGGCAGGATTCTCTAACAATTTGCCAATGAAATCCAAGAGGTATCTGGCTTGTGCAATGGAAGTGGCCAGGTGAGGTTATCTTAGGGAATCACATTTTAATAATGCACTTGTCTCCTGGATAAATTGGGGGGAAATATGACCTTTTGAACATAAGAGATTATTTCTCCACATTGGGACAATTTGCAATAATCCCTACCTGCAGACGTTCCTAGCAAAGTCACCTGGGTCCTTAAGTACAAATACCCTAGACAGCAAAACTCCCGGTGTTGGCACTGGGAATTCTTGGCATCCAGAGGCTCCTTCTGGCTTTATGATCTCACTTGAAGCCTGAGGTTGGGATTAATAACAGATCATTGATAACTCTGGCACAAGTCTGTGGCATTTATGTTGCAACGTAAGCCTCTGAGGGATCGGCCTACTTCCTTTGCCTTGTTCCCTGCCCTCCATCAGCGACTAGAAAGAAATAGCCTGGATCTTTCTAATCTGGCAAGAGGAACACTCGATGTGATTAGGAAAGTCTGCACCCCGGAGTCGCTTGGTTGACTGGCAAATCTGGATTCTATTTCCAGCACACTTCTTTCTGTTTGTCTCCACTACAGAAATGGGAAAGGGGAATTTCCCTTTCTTTTAAAACCACATGTTGTTGAGGTGCAATTTACATACAAGGAGATGCACAGATCTTCAGTGTGTGGAACTCAAACTATCCTGCATCTTTATAACCCACATACCAACAAAACATAGACTGTTATTCCCATCACTCCAGAAAAACCTTTTGGGCCCTTTCCCTGTGAATTCAATGTTCCAAGAAAACCTTTGATTCTTCCAACCAAAAAAGCCACACAATGTTTATATTTATATTATGTTATATTTAAATGTATTATATTAGTAGAGTCATTGTGTATTCGGGCTTTATCACTCAACGCAATGTTTTTAGATTACTGTGCTTTGTAGTTGAGTGGTGTGTGAATATGTCATGGTCAATTAACACATTCCTATTAATGAATTCCTGGAATATTTCCAGCCAGGGTTTCCCTTGAATAAAGGGGTTCGAAGACACTAGTATATTCACTTTGCTTAAATATTCACCTTGCTTAATGGAACCCATATACTGACAGTGAATGTGTATGACAGTGAATGCAGTTACACCACTTTTGAAAGCAGACTTCTCTTCTGAAAGCATCTTTTTGGTTCATAACAAAATCAGGCAGTGCACAGCCTCTGCCCCACTGTGCTCACTCTCCAGCCAGATACTATGATGGTTGTGGTGGATGAGCCTGCTTAACAAGATATTATTACCTGGCAGGGGGGTGGTGAGTTTCAGGGCCTTTCCAGCTGCTGTCTCTTCTGTGAGTCTTGAAGAAAACTCAATGATGGGATTCCTTTAATCCAGAAAAATCCTATGATGAAAACCCAAATCCCACAATTTACTTAGCTATTCCCTTCTGCTTCCTATCACTGTTGGCCACTGACCTTTTAGCTTTTCTAGTCTTTTTGCAGAATGTTATGGTAGATTGATAGATGAGAGAGAGAGACAGAGACAGAGAGACCGACAGGTAGATGATAGGTAGATAGACAGAGACAGATGATGATGATAGATAGATAGATAGATAGATAGATAGATAGATAGATAGATAGATAGAAAGATAGATACATAGATAGATACATAGATACATGGATAGATAGATACATAGATACATAGATAGATAAATACATAGATAGATACATAGGTACGCAGATACATAGATATGTAGATAGGTAGATAGATGATAGATACATACATAGATACATAGATAGATACATAGACAGACAGATAGATACGTAGACAGGTAGATATGTAGATAGGGAGGGAGATAGATAGATAGATAGATAGATAGATAGATAGATAGATAGATAGACCGACTTCAGAATATAGCCTTTCAGATCACCCATTTACATTTAGTAATGTACATTTGTCTTCATGCATTCTCGTGGACTGATAGCTTCTTTTAGTCCTGAATAATATTTATGTTCTCAATATACTACAGTTTGTCTGTTCACCCACTGAAGGATATCAGGGTTTCTTCCATGGTTAGGTATTTAGGAATACTGCTGCTTCAAAAGCCCATGTGGAAGCTCTTGTATTGGAAGTACTTTCAGCACATTTGAGCAAATGCCCAGAAATGTGATTGCTAGATTTCTGGTACAAGTATATTTAATTTTTGTGAGAAACTATCAAACTCTGTTCCGAAGTGACCAGACTTTATATCCCCATCAGCTATGACTGCGACCACCCCTTGTTCTCAGCGTTGCCAAGGCACTGAGTGATGTTCTGGGTTTACACACTATTTGACAAGGCAAACAGTAATGTCTCATGTGCACTTCTCTGATGTATGTGTGACATTGAGCAGCACCCCATGTTTACTTGTTATCTGATTGCACGTGGTGGGTTATGCAAATTCAGTGATGCATCTTGTAAGTTCACCTATGCATTTATGGTTGAGTGGTTTGTTTTCTTATCGTTGAGCTTTTACAATCCGTCGTACATTTCCTGCTAGGGTCTATATCCCTTACCAGATATGACTTTTGAAGATATTTTCTTCCAGTCTGTGGCTTGACGGCCCATTGTCTTGGCTCAGGGTTTTAATTATAATGAGGCTCAGCTTATTGGCCATTTCTTCAGTGTTTCTTTTGTTATATCACACATTGCCCAAGGTTGTCTGGGTCTCTCCTTTGCCACAGGTAGGAGTTCCACAGTTTCACTCTTCACATCATGTGCTAAGAACACCTTAAGTTAATGTTGTGGAATACGCAAGGTCTGTACCTAGATTATTGTTTTGCAAATGGGCACACAATTCTGTTGGTAAGACTCCTTGCTCTACCAGAGTACCTATGTGTCTGTGTCAAGGGCCAGTTGATTAGATTTTTGTAGGTCTAGTGAGGAGCTGGGGATTGGGGTCCATTTCCCTACTTGTTGGTTCTTTCACAGGCCACAAGGCCTTGATTCGTGTGGCTCTGCACTGAGTCAAAGCCAGAGATGACCATTGCTTTGCCTTTGTTCTTGTTTGGTACCATGCGGGGCTGTTCTCTGCTCTCAGTATCTACACAGTAACTTTTGAAATGATGTTGACAATCTAAACAAAGTATCTTGCTGTGAGTTTGAGATTACCTTGAGTCTACAAAGCAAGATGAGGGAGGGACTCATGGGGCCTCACTGAGACACAGGGGGGTACCACACTTCTGCTGTCATGTCTACTTTCAAAGGACACAGGCTTAATTCAGGGCCACCGCACATCCTTTATAATGACCATGTAGTAGTATTTCCTTCCTCCTGTCTTCCACATGGCTGCAGTCACACATTGCAGCCACAACGAAGACATTGTAGCAGTTATAACTTTGAGCAGTCTGTGTTGGATCCATGCAGAAGAAAAATAAGAAGAAAAATACAAACACTTCCTCGGCTTATTCCTTCTCCATTGTTCTTCCTTTAACATAGATCCATCTCTGACTTCTACAGAATTCCTACTACGTGAAGAAATTCTGTTAATATTTCTTCCAGGGCGAGACTGTGGCAGCACATTCCACCATTTTTATTTCTCTAACGAAGTCTCTCTCTCTCTCTCTCTCTCTCTCTCTCTCTCTCTCTCTCTCTCTCTCTCTCTCTCTCTCTCTCTCGTGGGGAAATTGAACCCAGGACAAGCAAGCACTTTACCACTTATCCACATCCCCAACATTTTACACTTGATCTTAGCCAAAAGGCTGAGAAGCGATCCCTAACATTTTAAAAAGCAGTCTTGAATTTTGAGACAGGGTCTTATCAAGTTGCCCAAGTAAGCCCTGAACTAGCCTAGAGTGGCTTCAAATTTGCAATCCTCCTCCACGAAGCTGTTTAGTGATGGAATTATAAGTGTGAGCCACCAATCCTGACTGTCCTTCACTTTTGTGGAGAATGTTTAAAAAATATAGAACTTCAGCAGGACAGTGGTGGCACACACCTTTAATTCCAGCACTCCAGAGGCAGAGGCAGACAGATCTCTTAGTTCCAGGCCAGTCTGGTGTACAGAATGAGTTCCCAGGACTCTTGAACTCTCTGTGTAGCAAGAACTCAAAAACCCAGACAGACAAACAGAATTCCTATATTAATGAGTTTTGTTTTCTCAGCCTTGACTGTCTCCCTCCACTCTCTTCCTGTTCCACAGTGAAGACACTGCCTGTGTGGCCATTGTCCATTATTCCTTGCTAGGATGCCTGCTTGTTTTCTCCGGCTCCTTTCAGAATTCTCCTCTTTATCATTGATGTTCTGAAGTGTGAAGGGATGCCTAAGTACAATGTCTTGTATCGTGTCCCATCGTCATCTGTGATTTGGTGGCTGACAGGAATTTTAGGAAGCCCTTGTTCCTCACAGACTCTGGTGGCTTTCTGTCCATTTCTGTGGTCCTGTGTTCCAGCACTCACTCCCATCCCACGCGTGGGACACTTGTGTTCCGGTACTCACTCCAACCCCACGCCCACACACGTCACACTTCCTGTAGCTTTATGTTCTTACAACCAGAGTTCTAGCATCTTCTGTCTATTTTCCCCTGGGCTTTTTCTCCTCCTCCTCTCTGTTTCACTGGGCTCTATCGTTATAGTCTGATTTCAGAGAACACTAATCGAAGGATTCATAGTCATGCCCTGCCTTCTGAAGAGTCCATTGGGAGCAGTCCCATTTCATTACTGAAGAACAATCCATTGTGATTGAGTCTTTTGTCCAGAGCTCCAGAGAGGGGCTGGCAGTTAAAAACAGAACTCCGGCTGATTCAAAACAGTTTCCACTCCCCCTGCTGGAGGTGAGAGGGGATTCTTCTCTAGTCTTCTCTGCATTGACTTGGTAGATCCCCTAGAGTCAAGTTCACTAAAGCATGGCTGCTTCTCATCCCTGGAGCCACCCTGCAGTCAGCCCAGTGTAGTTTTGATCTTCCTCCTGGTAGGTCTGTCTACCCTAGCAAACTGTACTTCTCTGCCATCATCTGTCTTTCCCATCCGAGAGAACAGTGATGGGCTCGGGGGGCTCAGTTCTCCTCTGAGTAAGGAGGAACTGTTGTCACCTTTCCTGTGTTCATCTTTGAGTAAATCCCCACAGATGTCATGGGTGAGGAAGGGTCTAGATGCTAAAAAGGCTTAGAACAGTCTTTGGGGTCGGGCGGTGACTTTCTCTCCTTGATTGCTATTCCCCAACTCTACCACCATGATGGCCTTCCGTCTCTCACGGTGGCTTGCAATCTAGCTCCCTGTCAGCTCGCAGCATGCTCTGCAGTCTGCTCAAGGCCCTGATAAACTGGAGATGCGCACTGTGTGCGTGGCAGTCTCTGTTGTTTTCGGTTTGTTCCACTTTACAGATTTCGCTGATCTGAATCACAAATCACAGTCATTGTCGCTTAAGAGCAGGCTTGTAGGGTTGAGTCTCTCACTAAAATACCCTTGAGTGCTGTGTCTCAGTCCCAAACCATCTATCTGTCCCACCCATATCAAGCTCTGTGTGCTGGTTCATTGGCTGCTATGAATGCTTCTCAGGCCTCTGAGGAGAATAAAACATTTTTTTCCCCTCTGGGCTATAGAGGCAAACCAGGGAATTACACAACTATTTCTGTGTGGAGCAGCCCCTCGCCCTGATAATAACGATATGGCCCTTTCCAGAAAATGATATATAGATCAACATGAAGATTCCAGTCTCGACACAGCACAGTCACAAACAGGAGAGAGGAGAGGGAGAGGAGTTGGGCCTTAGAGGAGAGAAAGGAGTTGTAATTGAGGGGGAGGGGAGGAGTTGAAATTGGTGGGGGGCTGGGGGATGGAGCAGAATACTGAAACAAGATCCCACAATTTGATATAAGTAGAAATCCTGGCTGCTATAAAAGAATTTCACCACGGGACCTTCCTTTCAAAGCTAAAATAGCTGTCCCAGTGTAAATGAAAGCCAGTGCGAAAGTGAGCCTCAGAGGTCTGCTTCAAGGGATCACCTTAGGAAGAGATGGTTTCCCCTACTCCATATAACCCAGCAGGGCCTCTGTTCTGCACAACGGAGTTCCACAGCCTTGAGCTCATAGCAATAAAGTTGGTGCAACAGACATCACTCAAAGTGCTGATTCAGCTGGTCCGCACGGCTCACAAATTTGGTTCACAGTCCCTTGTACCTATTTTAACAGTCTTCACCTCAGAAGAGTCACAACATGGCTTCCCAGACATCCTTAAAGAGATAGACCCGTTTTATACAGACACTCATGCGTGAATGCAAGGGAGCTCACATAAAGAGGGAGTGCCAAGGTCCCACACAGAGGTCCTGCCTTCTCCGGTAAAACACATTCCCTGGTGAATTATGAAGTATACTGATGCCAACGAGAAATGCATTAGACATTTTGGTCTATGTGGTATTAGAAAAAAGCCCAGCATCTTGATGCCTTTGGAGGTCTGTGCCATAAGAGTCTCCATTTATCAGCTTTAATTCAATCCACTTGCCCATTCTGTTTAAGCCCATTTATCTGTTTCTTATCAAATGACCTGCCTTACTTAAATAGGCTCCTTCTTCAACAGAGGGCTCTAAGATCTACCCAAGTATGGTTCAGTGGACTGTCCTTCATGCCCTGCAGGGACTGCCTTGCTGTCAGAGCTTCTGCAGCTTCCTCCCCTAACTCTGGGATCCCATGGACCTCCTGTGGTTCTGCTGTCCCTGGCCCTCCATCCTCCTCCATCCCCCCACCCTCCCCCACCATTCTTCTTCCCCACCCTCCCCCACCATTCTTCCTCCCCATCCTCCCCCATCCTCCCCCATCCTCCCCCACCATCCTTCCCCCATCCTCCCCCATCCTCCCCCACCATTCTTCCTCCCCATCCTCCCCCACCATTCTTCCTCCCCATCCTCCCCCACCATTCTTCCTCCCCATCCTCCCCCACCATTCTTCCTCCCCATCCTCCCCCACCATTCTTCCTCCCCATCCTCCCCCACCATTCTTCCTCCTCATCCTCCCCCACCATTCTTCCCCCATCCTCACCCACCATTCTTCCTCCCCATCCTCCCCCCATCCTCCCTCATCCTCCCCCACAATTCTTCCTCCTCCATCCTCCCCCATCCTCCCCCATCGTCCCCCCAATCCTCCCCAAGAATCATCAAAGAAACCAAGCACACCTGGATAGGTCCCGCCTTGAGGTGTTTCTAGGATGATTGTAGGCCTGGAGAAAAACCATTCCACTCAGGGGCTTATATTATAAAAGCTTTATTGGACACAGTCTGGAGGACGTCAGAACCAGGACAGAGTTAAGGTGGGTGCCAGGGTGGGGGTGGGGTCTGCTTTGGTGGTTTACGTTCTACAACAATTTGGATGTCTGGGTTATCAAAGAACACACGTAGGTACTGACTTGGAACAAGATGAAGAACTGAGGCATGGGGAGGCCAGAAGTTGGGATTTATTCCCTTCCAGGAACCAAAGCATGTGGTTTTGCAGCAGGCATGGTCTAGACTACTCTCCAGAAAAAAAGAAGACTTGGTCTGGGGGACTGCCTAGAAGATGCAGTCTCTGTGGGCCTGGGGCTGCCCGTGAAGGCCAGGGTCTTGGAGCAGGTTCTTCTTAGCTCTTGAAGCTCCTCCGGGAGGAGGAGGTGGTGGAGACAAATTTGACACTGGAGCTGCTGCCACCACCACTGCTGAAACCCCCACCTTGACCACTGCTTGCACTGAAGCCGGAGCCCCCCACACTGAGCCCACTACCCAAACCGCGCCTGTTCAAGAGTGGGCCGATATCTGAGGCAAAACCGCCAATGCCACTGCCCAAGCCAGAGCCATAGCCAATGTTGCTTCTTCCTCCATAGCCAGAAGAGAGGCTGTTAGTGACGACAGCTGTGGAAAAGAGAGGGAAGAGTGAGGCGGTTCTGTCAGATTTATCCCACACAGCTAACGTGCTTGATCCTACCTGGAAAATAGTGAATACCTGGCCGTTTTCACAAAATAACAGCATGGGCCAGAAAAACTAAATTACTCAGTTGGGGTCCCTGACAGAAAACTGATTACAAGAGGTAAGGCAGGGAGCCAGGCACTTGGTAGAGGTAAGGATTTAGGATATAGTTCAATGTGGATGGGTACTGTAGTAGATCAGATGGAACTCCATTACCCCCATGCCCCTGCCTGGGTTCTGTCCTTCCACTGTTCCCTTCTCACTATCTGATACTAATGTCTAGTATCTAGAAACAGCAGGGTTCTGAGTTGACATTTTAAAATGACTTACAGATGTTGACTGGTCCAACTCCTTCTCCACTCAGCCTGAAAGATAGAAAATTGGGGTAAGAGTGAAAAAAATTGTTCCCCCACCTGCACACACACACACACACAAATAGCAAGACTGTCATTGTCATGGTTAGGGTTACCTCGGAGCAAGGCATCTGCACATCTCTAAATTCCTGAGAGAAAAAAGAATGTGCCCCCTGGAAGGTCAGCCCAATGGCAGCATCGTGACCCAGAGCTAGGCTGTCAAAGAAATGGCATAGCCTTCATCCTCTCTCGCCTAGTTTGTGGAAATCGAGAGTGAGCACCAGTGCATGTGAATGTGCCCAGAGCAGGCTTTGCCTCCTAGAATCCTTCATTCTGTGTGGACCTCAAGCTAGAAGGAAACTCCTCACAGTCGCCATCGCCTGTGCCAGAGGCATGAAAAGCAATGTAGTAGCTGGACGGCCCAGAGGTGGTAAGTCCAGGTCAGCAAGAGCAATCAAAAAAGACTTCCCAGAGGAAGATATCTTCCCAGAGGAAGATGTCTAGAAGAGAACATGGGTGAGAACAGAAAAGGGATACTGTACAGGGCACATCTTAGTTGACTGAGGAAGACAGAGTCCAAGATCATGAAATGGGCAGTGACCCAAAGACACCAGTCAAGGTGTATGCCCACGTGTCAGACTGAAACAGGAGGACGTTCAGTCTTCTGTGTGTGTAGCTGTCAGCCCTCATCAAACTCTCCTTTCTCTGGGCCACCTCGGCCACACCCCATTTGCCCACCTGCACTCCTCTCCCTCCAGCAGCTTCCTGTAGGTGGCGATCTCCACATCCAGGGCCAGCTTGGTGTTCATGAGCTCCTGGTACTCGCGCAGCAGCCGGGCCATGTCCTGCTTGGCCTTCTGCAGGGCCTCCTCCAGCTCAGTCAGCTTGTTTCTGGCATCCTTGAGAGCCAGCTCCCCACGCTGCTCAGCCTCGGCGATGGCATTCTGGAGGTTGGCACACTGCAGAGAGAAAGGGAGCAGTGAGGGCACACTGGGATCTGAATTGAGCCATGCTGTCCTTTTCTGAGAGCCCAAGTCAGAAGTATCAAACCTGGAGGCCTAGAAAGAACTCAGTATATGATCTCAGTATATACTGTGGCTCTTATGAGTGGTGGAGTATGGCAACACTGTGAATTGTCACTGCTCTGTGTGTGCGTGTGTGTGTGTGTGTGTGTGTGTGTGTGTGTGTGTGTGGTATGTGTGGTATGTGCAGGTGTGTGTGTATGTGTGTGTGTAGGTGTATGTGTGAGTGTGTGTAGGTGTATGTATAGGTATGCGTGTGTGTGAGTAGGTGTATGTGTGTGTATGTGTATGTGTGTGTAGGTGTGTGTGTGTCTGTGTATAGGTGTGTGTGTATGTGTAGGTATATGTGTATGTGTGAGTGTGTGTAGGTGTGTGTGTATCTGTCTGTGTATAGGTATGTGTGGGTAGGTGTGTGTGTATATGTGTAGGCATGTGTCTGTGTATAGATGTGTGTGGGTAGGTGTGTGTGTGTGTGTGTGTGTGTGTGTGTATACATGTATCAAATGGCCCTCCTTTGTCCTCTTTTAACTCCTCCCCACCTGCTTCTTGACATTGTCGATCTCGGATCTCAGCCTCTGGATCATCCGGTTCATCTCTGAGATCTCATGCTTGGTGTTGCGGAGGTCATCTCCGTGCCGGCCGGCTGTCTGCTGCAGCTCCTCGTACTGAAGCCACCAGAAGAGAGGGAAGACAGTTAACATGGCATGGGGTGCTCTTTCCCCAAGTTCACAAGCAGGAACTGTCAGGAGGTGGTCAGTGGTGGAATCTTCTGGGGTCTGGGACTGATTTTGGTCTTGTCGAGAAAGGGCTGTTCTTAATAACTTCTTGAGGGTCTTTGTACTTCTAAAGCTACTGACGGGAAATTTTCTCCAGTTCCTGGGTTTTGTAGAAAATAGACAGCTGGCTACTCCTGCAGCCTATCCCAAGTAGCCTCAGTATCCTTGAAAGTCCTTCCCTTAGCATTGTTATGGTTTGGAATCCTAGAGAGCCCTCACAGGTACATCTTCCCAGGGGATATTCACTCAAGCAAGCACCTCACCTTGGTCTGGTACCAGGACTCAGCCTCTGTTCGGCTGCGGTTGGCAATGTCCTCATACTGGGCCTTGACCTCAGCGATGATGCTGTCCAGGTCCAGGCTACGGTTGTTGTCCATGGAGAGGACCACAGATGTGTCAGAGACATGTGTCTGCATCTGGGACAGCTCCTACAGGGACCCTTGAAGTTAGTCATCTGATCCTTTTATTTAACGCGAGTTTCATTCAAACTTCCCATTTGTGGGAATAAAATACCCACAGGGCAAACTTGGGTTCATTGCTTACCGCATCAAAGAACATCTTCATGAAGTTGATCTCGTCCATTAGGGCATCAACCTTAGCTTCTAGCTCCACCTTGTTCATGTAGGCCGCGTCCACATCCTAAAAGAACATGGAGGTGGTTGGCATGGACCAACATACACCTACCTTAAATGGCTCCAACTCCAGGAGAGCACAAGCCCCTGGGCTGCTGCCTTTCTGGCCACACTCACCTTCTTCAACATCACGAATTCATTCTCAGCCGTGGTACGCTTGTTGATCTCATCCTCGTACCTGGGGGTCAAAGGGACGGGAAGGACAAGTCAGAGAACAAGGGCCGGATGAGGGTCTCTGTGCGGTCACTGTGAGCAAGCTTTCAGACTAGAAAGAGGCTGCTCACATCTCACAGGCAGACAAGCATGGGACACCACGAGCCCTGGGGCAGCCTCCCCCTCCCGTTCCCTCCTCCCCCTGTACGATGGCTGCCTTTTCTGAAGTTGCCTGCCCAAAGCTTGTTCCAGCCTCACTGCTCCTCTCCTGTTTCAACCATAATCCTGCAGGAGTGGAGGTGTAGCTTGCTTAGCTTGAATGCATTCCTGAGATGGCTCTCCAACACCATCAAAAGCATAAGCCAAGAAACAAAACACCGGCAAGCCCCCTCCCCCAACCCCTGAATCAGTAACTGATCCATGCAGCTAAAGGAATCCCCTCATCAACTCCTCGCAAACTATCAAACGCCATGCTGTGTGTTTTGGGGGCATTGAGGAGAAAGCCCCAGAGCGTGAGAATTCCTGGTGGTGCTGGGGCACACGCTGCTACTTGGGCAGGTGGGTAGATGCTTTGTAGAGGGAGCTGAGCCTAGGGCAAGAACTCTCTGGACAGATTTGGGGCTTTTCTTAGTGAAGTGCGTGCTTCTAGCCCGTGGGGAAGTCAGGGACCACAGTTTGGCTACGGAGCGTATTTGGTGCAAAGATGACCCTGATGCCTCTTTCTCCCACACCATAGCTCACTTGTTCTTGTAGTCCTCCACCAGATCCTGCATGTTCCTCAGCTCCGAGTCCAGGCGGCCCCTCTCCCCCATGACCCCATCCAGCTGTCTACGGAGGTTGTTAATGTACTGTTCAAACAACGGATCCAGGTTCTGCTTTATGGTCTTGGTGCCCTGCTCCTGCAGCAGGGTCCATTTGGTGTCCAGGACCTTGTTCTGCTGCTCCAGGAACCGCACCTGGAGGGGCAGAGTGCAGGAGGGAGAAGTTTGGGTTTGAAGCTTCTGTGACGTTTTCACTAGTGTACCCACCTGTCACATGCTGTCCCACCAAATCTCATGTTCAGTGAGTGCCTGGCCTATGACCTGTGAGGGACAATCGGCAGTGACCCTCCCAACATCATACTCTAGGGAGGACAGGGGACAGCCAGCCCAGTAGTAGGTGGATGAAGTGTGGTCTAATTATTCACTGCGGCTGGAAGGGCTCTATAGACAATTAGGCCTCAGTACAATTGTCTGTTATGTGAGTTCCTAAGTCATTTCAGTCCACTGGGATCAGACGCCCTTATGTGTCAACCTCTGGAGGAGAGGAACTCTGACCCTGATTTCCAGATCCCCATCTAACTGAAGGGAGCACCAAACCAGGACAGAGGATCAACTAGGAACAAAGGCAACATCTGAGCCAAGCCTGAAGGCTCTTCCCCCCACCTCCGTTCAATATTCACTGCAGACACACAGGCTGCTCTAGGAAGCACCATGTCTCACCTTGTCGATGAAGGAGGCAAACTTGTTGTTGAGGGTCTTGATCTGCTCCCTCTCCTCAGTCCTGACCCGCTGGATGGTGGGATCGATTTGCAGGTTCAGGGGTGTGAGGAGATTCTGGTTAACGGTGACCTCTTGGATGCCACCAGGGGGGCACACAGGGAAGCCAGCTCCACCATAGCCACCACCAAAGCCAGCTCCACCACCGAAGCCAAAGCCACTGCCAGCTCCACCACCAAAGCCGAATCCACTGCCTGCTCCTCCTCCAAAGCCATAGCCGCCTCCAGCACCGGCACCAAATTGGTTCCTGAAGCTACCTCCGCCAGAACTGAAGGAGATCCTTTTGGAGCCCCCCACATTGTACAGGCTTCGGCTGCCATAGCCCCCGGCTCCGTAAGCGCCACCAAGGCTGACCCTGCCACCACCACCACCACTGCGGGACACCGAGCTGAAGGTGGTACGAGAGACAGATGGGGTGATGGCAGAAGCGGCGCTGAAAGAGCGGCTGCCCCCGCTTCGGAAGGACACACTGGACTGGCGAGACATGATGGTGTTTGTTCCTGGAGGAGCAAGAGCACGGGGCGCTGGTGGCAGGGAGGTCGGCGTTCAACGGGACGCTGTGGGTGGCTCTGTAACTTAGGAGGCTTGAGGTCCTCTTTTTATCCCCCTTAGAAGTGGGTTGGGCGGAGGAGCTGTCGAGCTGTGAATGATTGGTGGGCTGGGCATGCCTGGGGGCAGTTGTGAGCTCACCCAGCACACCTGCACAGTGGTGTGGGGTGCAGAGCCTGCTCCCTGTGCGCTCTGCTCCGTTAGGAATAGCCCTTCCTTGCAGGGCTGGCATCCTGGCAGTGCGTTGGGGATGCTTCCAACGGTCTCTTGTCACCCCAAATCCCGGTGCTCTATGTAGCCTAAAAGGATGCCAGGAGCTAAGGGCTACTGGCCTGTGGCCACTGTCCTAGCGATCATTTCAGTGTCAGTGACACGATCCGCTGGCTCAGCTTAGCTCACGCAGCTTTGCAGACCCAGTCCATCAGTGGGACTGAGCCGGTCACCCACTTGGCAATGACCTGTTCATCTCATGCCTTGGCTGTGTGGTGGGTGCTGCAGAGACCCGAGCTCTCGGCAAGGTGACCGGAGCTCTTGGCAAGGTGACCCCTGGCCTCACTTCTGGGGTATATTCCAGATAGAGAAGTAGGATTGAGTCCATGCTTCCTTTAAGAGTCGCCCATTCCCCCAGGATACCACTGGACAGATTCTCTTGTAAGATTCAGACCAGAAAATCTTCCTCAAGCCCCAGGCTTTAAAAAACAGAGGAGGTGGGTCTCCTCACCCAGGCTGTGCACCATTCTCTTTAAGGTCACACCCACCCCCAACCCCCACAGATCCTCCTACAGCTTTTTGTGTTGTTTTTTATGTTCTTTGTCCTGGGGAGGCCCCCATTGTGGGGGCTTATTAAGTCGGGGACCTCACATAATCTTCTACAGAAAGGGTCTTGACTCTGGACCAGCAGCCCCGTCTCTGTGGAGAGCTGCTCTGCCACCCCCCCCCAGTATCCCCCTGCACTGTGTCCCAGCAAGTTCTCAGTTATTCCACCAGGGAAGAGGTGAGTCACTGTATTTGTTGATACAGGCTGAAGGCCGCCACAAACGCATACCTGCAGGAGCTTCTAATCTCAGTAGGAACATGTTGAGAATCGGCCGGCCTGTTATAACGGGAACCACCCTGTTCCAAGCAGCGGGAGCTGCTATGTTTCCTCTACCTCCAGCCCAAAGCCTCCTTCAGGGCCAAAGGCATGGAAAATGGAATTTTAAGTCTGCAAGTTGACTGCTAGGGAAACTAGACAGAGCAAGTTAGGGGGGACCAGGCAGCTGGCACAGCTGCTCCAATGAGAGCTCCCAGAAGGTTCTTCTGCAAAGCTTCTTGGTACCACCTGCATGTAGGGCCTTATTAAGGAAAGGATCCTGATTGCCCATCCTAAGCTGTGCCCTGTCATTCTGGCTCAGGACTTGAGTGGGATCACCCCTCTTCCTGTCCCAGAAGAAAGCAGGGCTCTTAGACCCAATTGGCTGAATCAGGAGGATGGATGTGGGAACCTTTGGGAGGTCACACTCCCAGGAGAACTGGAGTAGGACAGGGGAATCTCTGCACAGAGCCTAAGGTTGCCACAAGGAAGCCAAGGCCGTGGGAAATAATTCTTGAGCGCTGAGGGTCTGCTGATATGGGATGGCTCACCAAAGAGAGGCTTGGCTGACAAGACGGCTGATAGTCAATTCAATCACTGGCCAAGCTGGCCTGACAGGTCTTGGGCAACAGGCTTAGATGTGTCTGCCTGGAAAGTCTCAGAGACTGTGTGAGCATTAGCTTTTGTCGCCATTTGGAGACCAGATAAGAATGTCCAGAGACACACTGGAGTTCCCCAGCCCTAAAAAGAGTAGCTTGA